>NC_080761.1:13330932-13420932 GCF_020826845.1 Diceros bicornis minor
TTGCGTTAGACAAAGATTTCTTAAATTGAACACAAAAAGTATAAACTATAAAAGACAAAATGGATAAATTAAGCTTCATCAAAATTATAAACTTTTACTCTTTAAAAGACTCTCACAAAAATAAAATGTCAAGGCACTGATTGAAAAATGTATATCTGATAAAAGGTTATGTCCAGAATATATAAAGAACTCTTACCACTCTATAATAAAAAGACAGCTCACTAAAAAATCAATGGGGCAAAAATTTGCGCAGACATTTCATTGATGGCCAATAAGCATATAAAAAGATGTTCAACATCATAAATCATTAAGAAAATGCAAATAAAAACCACAATGAAATACCACTGCATACCCACTAGAATGGCTTTAAGCCAATAGTCTGACAATGACAAGTGTTGGTGGGAAAGTGTAACAACTTCATACACTGCTGGTGGGAATGAAAAAGGATACAGCTGTTTTGGAAAACGGCATGGTAGTTTCTTATAAAGTTAAACATACACTTAGACCATATGCCAGCAGGTCTACTCCTAGATTATTACCCCCTCAAAATAAAAACATATATCCTCCAAAAAGTAGTACAAAAATGTTTATAGCAGCTTTATTCATAATAGTTTCAAACTGAGAACAAATCAAATTTCTATCAATAGGCAAATAGATAAACAAATTGTGGTAATGTCCTATTAATACTGCTCATTAATAAAAATGAATAAACTAACACATACAATATAGATGAAACTCAAAAACATTTTGCGAAGTGAAAGAGGCCAGTCATAAGGGACTACAGGCTGTATGACTCCAATATAAACTTCTTAAAAGGGCAAAACTACAGTGGTGGAAATCAGATCTATTTACTACAAAGGAGCATAGTGTGGGGAGAGCAAATGAAATGTTCTGTATTACGCCTGGGTTGGTGGTGTACATTTGTCAAAACTCATCAAAATGTGTATTTCAAATGGGTGAGTTTTAAATGTATACAAATTATGCCTCAATAAAAGTGACAAAAAATCAGCCATCCATACTGGGGTATTTTTTGCCAGAAGCAAAAAATAATCTTTTAGTTATTTTGCCTGTCTTAGTTTTCACTGACATTAACACTGGTATTACATCTTATTCATCATGTTTTGTTGAAATCTAACATTCACCAAAAGTGAAGAGGAGCATATTAATAAACAGAAACACTCTTTGGGAGGATGGTGTAAGTTTCTATTGGTAGAATGAAGTGACAGGAAAAGTAAATAATAATCAGTCATAATCTAATTAATTGCTAAGTGGAAGAATGCAATGTGAAATTCTCCATGGAGATGAGGATAGCTCTTTTGGCTTAAAAATGTTTTAATGCCTCTTGAATCCCAGGTGTGGAAAAAAGGATATGAAGGAGAAAAAAATCCATCAGCAAAGCTGTCAGCCACTTTGGGTCTTTGGCTCTCAGAGAAAAAGGTTACTCTGCTGCTTTTTCTAAAATGCTAACAGTAATCTTTCTTAGGCAGCAGCAGGTCTATTATCAGCTGAGCAAGACCCATTCTCGGTGATTGACAAGGTTTTCACCTCTAGATTTCTTCCATGACTGTGCTTAACAACTTGGGGCTTGCAATCTCCTGCTTGGGATGAGAATTCAACAGGGCTTAGGGAGGGAAAAACCCAGCATGGGCTTCATGGGGCATACATTCCTTCTCACTGCACTCTGCTATGCGATGTTCTGCTTAGCAAGGCAGGCTGTGAAAGGCAGAGAGAACTTTGGAAGTAGGAATACTGTTGGCATAGCCCAAACACTTCTCAGTCCCTATTTGTGGCAATCGGCCAGAAGTCCAGTGTGAGTGGATGATGACATTTTCACCTGAAAGTGAATATGAAGAGATAGGTTGAAAATCTGTTTTAACAGAAATATGGGAAATCAGCGTGGTCCTGTCAGTTGGTAACGGGATGGTTCAGAAGACTTTACCTCCAAGTCATGAGCTCATATTGTGCACAGCACAAGCCAGTCAATCAGGTCCATGGGTGTGTGACCCAGATGGGCCCACACTTGGTTACCATGCTTTGCTGTTACCATTGTGAAATTATTGATAATTTTATCTTAACTTGTGTGTGCTAAGTGAAACCCGATGGGACAATGGAGCACGTGTGTTAAGTGCAATGGGTGTACCTGCCATTCATTGCTGCCACATTCACTTGCAGTGTACACAACGCCCCACGAGTACTGAATTCCAATGGACCCTCGATGCATGGGAATTCACTGAGACTTCACGTGAGTACAAAGGAAGCATGTTAGGTCTAAGACTGAATAAGGGGGCCAGGGACAGTCCTGAAAGGCAATGCTTTCCATTTGAACCAGACCTTGCTTCAAGTGTACCAAGAAGGTAATAGCATTCAAAGAAATAGGAACAACCAAGGAATCTTATCATATGCTTTCTTACCTGTGTTACTTCCTTGTATTAGTCAACCACTGATGCTGAAAACGATGACATAGGAGGAAAAAGGAAAGATAGGGCAACTCATAGTTATTTTTTCCTTTTAGTCCTTCATTGTTCATCAGAGACTGAAGACAGAGCATGTTGGTAGAATCTGTAGATATGAAAAAGTGAAATGAAAATGGCTGTTAGTTTTGTTCATTGTTTCCGCTGTTTTGGTAAGAATGAAATACATATGCATGTATGAGTTACAAACACAAATTGTGTAATTTTGGTAATTTTGCATACGAGTTAAATGCTCTTATATTTGCATTTAAAACTAGTATTGCACATATAAAGACAAATGATAAAATTTATTCTAATAATTAAAAAGTTTAATTTTTCTTTACCTAGAATTATATTAAATAACCAATAAAAAACACCATGATGAATGGAGAAGGAAGCTGCAGAAGAAAAGAAAAAGCCTTATACTTTAGTACCTTTAATGGCACTTTTTTCCTGCTTTTTGAACAAGGGGCCCCACATTTTCATTTTGAGCTGGGCCCTGCAAATTACGAAGTCCGGACCCTGCCATCAAAACTGGCTTCTCTCCCAAGGGAAATGCATTAGTGCTGCTTTGCATGTCAAACATCGGCTATGGAAGGCAGCCACACACTTTGTTAACTTTGTGTCTCTAACTACTCAGCCTTCTGACATAAGTTGAGCAATCAAGTAGACTTTTTCTATTTTAGGCAAGGCAGTGTTCTTTGATTTAAGGCATCAAGCAATCCATCATCTACTCTTTGCCACTTACTCATTATAAAAACTTTACAACTTAGTTGAGGGAAGAGATATTTACATAGAAAGTGATACGTGCTATCTAAAACAGACACAAAAACACAAAGGTAAGAGTGATGTAATTGCACCTGGCAAGACAGTAGGGGATGACAGACTTGCCTTGACTGAGCTGGTATTGTTTCAGCACAGCTGAGGAGGGAAGGGTTTTTACAGGTAGCTGGTGATTAACGGGAGGACATTGCACACTGAGGAATATTTTATTCCCATAACTAAATTTACTGCAACGCCCTCTGCCTTTGACCTTTAGAATTTGTTGTTCACGTCCTTTTTTTCTGTTGACTTTAAAATTGTGTATACACTGACAGATATTTTTGGAGATTTTTGGATAAGGTAGGGCTAATTTTTGTATTTCTTGCAATGTACATTTCTTTTTTATTTTTGGTTCACTTTTTACTTCATAGGGGTACAGGGTGATATTTTAAAAAATAAAATGTGTTTATGCCATTATTTCACTGATCGATCATGGTTTTGGATATTGGGAAAAATGTTTTATTTTGAAAAATATTCTGGAACATTTTGCCTTCTTTTCTACTTCTCTCATCAGTGAGAGAAGATGTATAAAAGTTGTGGTGTTGGTAGCAAAGAGAAAAAAAAAGTCACTCTGGAGAAATTCACCAAGGACATGGCTCTATATGTAACACCAACAAGAAAATGATAGGAGTGGGGTTACAACTCGAGATCCACTTAACACCTGGGATGCTTTTGAAATTTGACATGATGATGACATTTCAATGTATTAACTGGGAATAATATCCTGTAGAAACCAAAGAACACATCTGAAATTTCTTTAAATTAATTGTAAAGACGTTTGTGGTGACTGCAAGTCTTTCTCCCCCCGGAAGGATGCGATGTCATGGAGGTGACTGTTACTATTTGACTAAATGGGGAAGGTAGGCACTGGTCACGCAGAGCAACATGATTTTATATTCTGTGTCACCTCTCTATTCCCTGTGATGGCACGAGAGTGGGGGAGTCAATGAAGAAATTATGGGAAGAGAGGTGGAGCAATTTATCAGGAATGTGTGTGGCTGAAGGGCACGGAGTACTGATAGCAGTTTCAGGCTCTCATTTTCCACTGCTCCTTCATTGATTCAAATGACTACAAGCTCAGCCTTCTCTTCTCATTTGGGAAAGAAGAACTGGCCACAGAGCAGGAATCAATGCTCACAACTGATGAATGGGGAATGAAAGTCTGCCTGGAGCTGTGGTGGCTAAAGGTTACAGTTAAACCATGTTTACCTATAAACGTTCCCATGTTGGAGGCCAAGGTATGTGCTTTGAGAGATTGTTTCCCTCCAGAGATAAATGTCTCGTAGACACTCACTCCCATCCTAACACTCTCTAAAGAGGCTTTTATAAATGATGTTCTCTCACTTCCCTTTGTTTGGCTTTTAGCAGCAGGAAACCAAGAAAAGGCCCAACTCTGGTTTTGAGGGCCCTGGGGAAGAGTTGCAAAAATAACACCTGCAGGTGTGAAAGGCTGTTCGGTGACCCCCGGTGAGCAGAAGGCCATGAAGAAATTATGAGATTAGAGGATTGAGAGAGTGACAGCAGCTGCCTTTCAGCAGCTTTCTCCTGCTGCCTTGAGAATAATTCAACTCTAGCAGACTTATTTAGGGCCTGGAAAAATAGTGCAAAGTGAAGAAAAGGCTAGAAGTGACAGTTGTCCACCTCAGGGTGAGAAGAGAGATTTGAGCTTGCCCCAGGATGTTGAGAAGTGGGACGGCTGAGCAAGTCATGTTAGGAAAGTAGAACATACTTTTCTGCTTTACATTTTCCTAGGAGAAAAAAATGGATCTACCTAAATATTGAGAACATCTTATATAATTTACGGGCAGCGTTAGTAATGCCGGGAAAGCTTGCAAGCCAAACTAAACACCTCCGAGTTTTAAGAGTGGGCAGAGAATACAATGAAGAAATAATAAAGGAAGATTACAAGCTTCTTGAGAAAGGATTAAAGCAACTTTCAGATTAAAATTTCATCAGACTGACAGTCCCTTATACAGCCTCTTGTAACTTTCTGCTGAACTGCCAGTGAAGACAGAAAGAAAGACCAAAACTCACACCACCACCCAACCTGGAAATTTCAACCTATTTCCATAGTCTTGGCAATTATGATTGTTGGAGGTGTATATTCAAAAGTGTACTTAATAAGCTTTTCCCCCAGCTTTATTGAGGTATAATTGACATACAGCATTGTGTAAATTTAAGGTGTACAACCTGATGATTTGATACACATACATATTGTGAAATGATTACCGCAATAAGGTTAGTTAACAAAGCCATCATCTCACATAATTACAATTTTTTTGGTCGCTGTGAGAACATTTAAGATCTACTCTCTTAGCAACTTTGTGCACTCTTGGTGGGAATGTAAACTGGTACAGCCACTATGGAAAACAGTATGGAGGGTCTTCAAGAAATTAAAAATAGAACTACCGTGTGATCCAGCAATCCCACTTCTGGTATCTATTACCAAAAAGATAAGAGACAACTCAGCTGTGCTGGCAATTGGTTTCTTCAGTGGTGAAAGCTGCTGGGTTGTGTGCCGAGCAGGGCACTGGGAAGGGCAGCTGTTCCTGCTGGGTGGCTGATCTGGTAGCCTCTGCTCTTCTGCCTTGTTCCTAGCCATCTCTCTAATCTCATCTCTGGGTGGGGTGAGACTGAAGCAAGTCCTGAGGTGCCTCAAAAGGCTTGGGAAGGAGGTCGCTCACTTTGCTCTCCCTTCCCTGGTGAGGAGAACTCTTTCTAGCTGTGGGTCCCTCTTGGTACTGAGCAGAGCTGGCCCGGGGGTATAGGATGATGCAGGCAAAATAAAGCCCTCTTCCTTCTCTTTTTGTGCTGCTATTCTCAGAGTTTTGTTCCACTGTGTTGCTGAAGTTTCTTGAGTGGACTCCTGAGCTCTCCTTGAGCTGATTTGTTCTTGGACAGCCATCTAATTATTGATCTTGGTGGGGGGACAGAGGCTGGGGTCTCCTACTTTGCTATCTTGGTGGTGTCCCTTGGTGAACTCTTCAAGAGCCCAAACTTCTGAGAGTAGATTCTTTATTGATCACTGACTAGCCTCAGTTCAGATATGCCAAGTCCTCACCAAACAGAAGAATGCAGAGGCCAACTTATTACTTTAGGGTTCTGCTATTTTAAGTAACTAGAGTTTCCTTATCCTTTCTTTCTCATCTCCTATCAAGAGCATTTCTCCAGCACCAATTTAGGGACCACAACTCTGAAAAAATCCAAACTAATCATCAGGAGGGAGGAAGGAGGGTGATTCAGGATATAGAATTGCATCCTGGGAGGGGTAGCTCAGTGAGTGCCATCTAGGGTGTGGTGAGGAGGCTCCCTGGTAGCATTTCATCTGTTTATAATGTCAGAGGGATGGGTTGGGAGAGTTTAAGGTCTCACATTAATCTACAAGAGTCACAATTGGAAGGAGAAGGAATATCACTGAACTATATAGATTTGGTATGTACTACATCACGTGTTACGTTTGATACTTCCTTTTACTGGGGAACGGTATTTAGAACACTAGTTTTGGACTCTAGGTTTGCTTATTGCTCCTGGATCCTTTTATTTCTTTATTTTTTTGCTTGAGGAAGATTCACTCTGAGCTAATATCCATGTCAGTCTTCCTCTATTTTGTATGTGGGTTACTGCCACAGCATGGCCGCCAACAAGTGGTGTAGGTCCATGCCTGGGAACCAAACCCGGGCTGCTGAAGCAGAGCATGCTGAACTTAACCACAAGGCCATGGGGCCAGCCCCAGCTCCTGGACCCTTTTAGTAGACAGAGCTAGAAAAAAGTTGTGTGTGTGTGCATGTGTGCATATACATGCATGCATATATGAGGAATCCTGGGTTTATACCAATACCTCAACTGTAATCCTATAGGGTTCCTTGTTGCCTTCTCTCACTCCATATTGGTATCTTTCTTATGAGAACTGGGATTCTCAACAACATCAATATATTTATTCATTTGTTCGGTCCTATAATATATTTAAAATAGTTTCAGAATTTTTATACATATACTACTAAAAAAACCCTACTAATAATGGTTTGCTATATATTTGCAGTTTTTATTTTCTTTAGACTGAAAGTATATAGTCAAATTACAGTGTTCAAAAATACTCGGGTAGATTCTTTTTTCCTCTTCATTTGAAATACAGATGTGTTTGTTTCTCTTTGCATTCAATTTTAGAGTTCCTCTTATTCATGTTGGTTTAAATTTATTTTTTTGCATGTGTAGAGCATTAATATAATTCCAAGTGTTAAAAGTATACACTCCTTCCTTTATCCCTCCCTCCCCTCTTCCACACGCATAGGTAATCAAATTCATTAGTTTCTGGTTCAGACTTGAAGTGTTTCTATTTGCAAAAATAAGCATATGATTCACACATGTGATTTCTATACAAAAGGTAGCATACTATATATATAGTATGCTTTTGCACCTTTTTTCACTTAACAATATATCCTGGAAGTTATTTCACATCTACTGTGGCAGATAGGCCTCCAAAAAGTAGAGTGAATGTCAATATTGGACTTGTAACAGAAAAAAGCAAGAGCTATGCATTACAGTATTCTAAAGCCACAATCTCCCAGCTGAAAATTAAGGGTGACATAAATATATAAGTGGTGCCACAATGTGTTTTAAAAGCAAAAAATTCATCGAGAATGATCAACATGAATACTTAAGCTGTTAAAGCCGATAAAATTCAAGGAAAAAGAAAGAATACTATAGTTATCCAGGCAGATGATATAAAGTCGTCTTTATGAGAGCAAATAAGGCTGGCTCAGCTTCCTTCAGGGACAAAAGACAATGAAGCAAGGTCTGTAGGTTTTGGGAGGGGAAATGTGGGACCATAAAAATTATACCCAACCATAGTGTCAGCCTGTAGAAAGGCACCGGAGAGAGATTTTCAAATATGCAAGAACTCAAGGACTACAGCATACATGAAACGCCTTTGAACCCATTACTTGTTAACAAAATCAGGTCAACCAAGAGAGTAATAAAAACAAAGAACACAGGAATGTGGAAGGCATTATATGAAAAGACTGATAATGATTATTGAACATATTTAACTGTAGAACTGAAGCTAAACAAGTTTGGAATTATTGTTATGCAACAAAATTTAAATGTTACAAATGTTGAAAGAAATTTACATCACGTCAAGTACAATATCAGTAAATTATAATGTACTCACACAAAAGTCCCATTGTGATAATTTTCTGATCTTTAAAAAAGTGAGTCAATTAATTCTGGCTCACTTTTAAAGTTAGTAAAAAGAAATGGAGGTGTGGAGGTAAAAGCTAAAAACAGAACATAGGCTTTCTAAATTTTGGGGGGAGAGAGTAAGAGGAAAGAAGATATATACCCCAGATCAAATAATAAAATTATAGGAAACAGCAAGAAAATAGCAAAAATTAACAACAATAAGAAAAATAGTATGTCAAATTAACCAAGCATGCTATTGCAACAATTAATGGCATAAGATTTTTTTTATTAACCAAATGTTTTATCATGAGAAAATATCAAATTAAAAAGATTATCATCTTGTATCTCTCATTATATAGCAACATATGTACAAATTATAAACCGAATAGCAACAAAAATATCCTAACTACTTTGTAATTTATAAAATCTCCTTTGTTTAATTACTTTTGGGTAATTAAAAAAGTACAGTAAAAGAGTAAATTAAAAAAGAAAATTAGAAAGTAATAAGGAAATAATCATAATGAAAATAGTACTTTCAAGACTATGGCATGTGGGCAAAGCTTTGATTAGAGAAAAATGCAAAGCTTTTAATATTCATCATGCTAAACAAAAAATAATGATAAAATAAGTGAATTATATTCTACATGAGAAATTAAAATATGACTAACAAATTAAACCAAAGGAAAGGGGAAGGAAGGAAATAAGATAAAAGCAGAAAATAATTAAATAAGAGAGAAAAAACTCAATATCAGAATTGATAATCCATGAAAAGCCTCTTTAGGGGAACAGTCAATAAAACAGATAAAACATTAGCTAGCTCAATAAAGAAAACCACAGAGAGCACAACATACTAAGTCAAAAGGAAAATGGAGAAATAACCAGAGATGCAGAAAAAAAATTATATAACTCTATTAAGATACATTTGGGACCCTGGAATGGATGATTTTCTGGGAAAATAGAAATCATGAAATTATAAAAAGGGGAAACATAAACAGGTCAGTCACCATGAAAAAAATTGATAGAATTATGAAACAACCTTTTTTTCCCAAACACCATCAGGCCTGGAGCATTTAAACAGTGAATTCTTTCAAACTGATTAAAATTGTTGTTCTTGGGGGGCTAGAAAGAGAAGGAGGCCTTAAGTTAGATGTTAAAGGATGGTAGGGGAGAGTTCGGAATAAAGACGCAGAGCTTGAACATCCTGAGGTGTCATGGAGGGACAGTGACTGGATGGAGTCTCCACTCTTGAGTCTCATTATTAACTGCGTAAATAATGATATGGATATTAACTCCATGAAATATGCAATTTGGGTTCCCTGGGAAGCTCCACATCTCTTAGTCGTTGGACACTGGCAAGGTCTTGGGATGGACAACTCTCTTCAGCTGCAGGCAATCCCTGAGGAGAGACTCAGCTGAGAGCTGTCAGCTGCCATTTTTAGCAGCTGAGAAGGGTAGTGCTTGAATCCCAAAGTGGGGAGGGCTAGACAGCGCCCACAGCACCCGTTGCAGGCCACATCTGGCACTGCTTGGGTCCGCTTTTTTTTTTTGGCTAAAAGTTCTGGGAGAAGTTCTTCCAGGATTTTGGTGGCCCTCTGTCCTTGATGTAACAAGAGGGCAGTTAGTATGATGAACTACAGCCCTTACAATTGTCACCAATATTCATTATCTCCCTTTTCTACTATCTATTCTAGAATCATCAGACTTCTGTGACCTAGGTGGCTGACCTGGTGGGGTGACCCAAAACATCTTTTCTCATGGGTCTGAGTCCCCAGTCACCACCTCCTCAGGCTGTGACTGCAGAACTTGTCCATTTTCCTTCAAAATTAGGGAGTGAGATAACAAAAAACTGTCATATAGATCACATTTTTTCCCAAACAAATTCTTCCCTACCTCTTTTGTGTAGGGAAGCCCTACCTCATCCTGATCATCAATGTCAATTACCCCTGACAGAAGGATGCTAATTCCTTTATCTACCTTCTTTAGTTAAGGCACAAGAAACCTGAGGTGACTAGATGACAGCCATAGCTTGAAATGTAATGAGATTTCTGCTGTGTCCCCTGGTGGACACATTCCTCCTCTGGCAGCCAAAACTTCTGAACATGCAGATTCCAGAGTTGCAGGCACAGGATGCACAAATTTCCTGAGTTGGTCACTGGGGGTATTACTGGCTTGCTATTACAGATATGCTACCATTGTTGATTTAGAGCAGTGGTTCTCAATTGAGGGTAATTTTATCTCCTTAAGGGACATATGGAAACGTCTGGAGAGATTTTGCTTATCACAACTTAAAGGGGGGATGCTACTGGCATCTAGTGTGTACAGCCAGGGATACTGCTAAACATCCCACAATACAAAGGGCAGCCCCTACAACAAAGACTTATATAGCTCAAAATGCCAATCCTGCTGGGGTGGATTTAGAGTATAGATTGCATTTTGGAGGATGGTGCCCCATCTGTGCAGGGTATCATCAAGCTGGCCCTTTAGCTATGCCTTCCACAGAGTGTTACAGGCAGAAGATTCTGGGTAGTGAATGAACTTGATGAATCCTATGATCTTGTGCCCACTATCACACCTCCTTTTCTGTAAAATAGATCCCTTGACCCATGTGACATTATTTAGGATCCTGTGCCAGTGGATCAAACACAATGTGAGACCATAATGCTGTGTTGACTGAGGTCCTGTAAGGGAGTAAAAGTAACCTCATGCTAAGTTTGTGTTAGTTCTGATCAAAGATAAATTACTGTACATTCTAGGGTTAAAGGATTTAATGAAGTCAATTTGCTGCCAAAGAGTTGATTGGACTCTTTGAGGGGCTCACTTTTTTTTTTTTTTTGGTGAGGAAGATTATCCCTGAGCTAACTTCTGTGCCAGTCTTTCTCCATTTTGTATGTGGGACGCCTCCATAGCCTGGCCTGACAAGTGGTGTGTAGGTCTGTGCCTGGGATCCAAACCCGTGAACCCTGGGCCACTGAAGCAGAGTGCGCGAACTCAACCACTATGCCACCGGGCCAGGAGGGGCTCACTTTTGATCTTCATAACTGGCAGATTGGGCTTTGGAAGTAACTAGACAAGCCTTATTGAATTGACAGCACTGCACTAAGGTAGAAAATAGCAAAGGCTGCCTCATGTCAACTGGCCAAAGCATTCTGTCTACTTGGCTATTTATGTCTATTCTGTAGTGGGTGCTCTCTGATGGGAATTAACATGTGATATGAAAATCTTCACATTTCATTTTCTCGCAGGTCCATGCACATACCTCTTTCCACATCTCCTTTTGTCTCATCTTTAGCTCTTTCTCCCTCCACGCTCCTGATCAACCAGCTAAGCTATTCACCACAGCCCATGAGTTCATATACATTCTTTCTTCAAGCCACAAATTGGATAACTGATTGCATTGCCCAAAGCCCTGTCCATAAGAAGTATTCCCCCTCACAGCTGATTTTCAGCATCATCCCTGAATGGGGCTATAACACAGTTGTCCGTTTTCAGTTTGCACCCACATACTGAGCCAATCAATCCATGTTCCAAGCTTGGATTTTTTACTCCTCCTTCAGCTGATCGTAAGAACGACCCAGAACAAGTGGTGCCATTTCAGCAGTAATGGATGACAGGGGATCAGGCCATCTGCTTGTGAAGCTTACTTTTGCCATTTGGCCTTGCTCATGCCTGAGTCTGGACATATCACTTTCATCTTACAATAGATAGCTGTTGGGCTCACCTGACCTTGTGTCTTGGTAAAAGTCTGATGGAATCCTGATCATGATCGACAGTTCTGGTCAGCTTCTTTATCATCCACACTAGATTTCTTTTGTTGTACCGATTGAGTAATGCTTTTATTGGTTGCCCATTGCTCTTGCTCCTAGGGATACTATGCTTTATTACCCAATTCTATAGCTCTCTTCAGGTTATGCTCCTCTTGGTGTCATCCATCCTTGCTGCTCATTACAATAATTGTGCCACCTTGTCCCTGACAATTTGAGTACTACTACCTGGCCTCTACTATATTGGCAATCCTATAATCTCCCATTCCTATCAGAGGGCCAAGTTCTGTGATGGTATCTCCTACCATCAGCCTTGGCCTACAAAGGAGAGCTACCATTGACCTTTTCAGTGATGCTGGTGCCCCTCTCACCTGCACATTCCTTATTGCTTTGGTAAATGGAGCATCTTCTGGGTCTGCCCTTGAAACATGGCAATCTGGTGGGTTTTCTGGCTTTGAGTAGTATTTACACTCTAGCAAGTCCACTTGTCTTCTTCCACTCTCTGTCATGGAAGTTTGGGCATTTCTACATAGTCCCTTCCCTCCCATGGTGGTCCCAGCATCTCCATGGCCAGATTATGTTGTGACTTAAATTTAATACCTAAACTACTTTTTGACATTTATTATTAATAGAGAAGCCTTCTGAATTGATGCCAATTTTTTTACTTTATGGGTAAGAAATTTTCCCTCCTGGAAGCTTGTAAATTTCTTTTTCTCTCTCTTTCCCTTCCTTCCTTCCTTCCTTTCTTCCTTCCTTCCTTCCTTCCTCTTTTCCTTCCCTCTTTTTCTCCTTCCTTCCTTCCCTCCTTTTCTCCTTCCTTCCTTCCCTTCTATCCTCCTCCCTTCCCTCCTTTTCTCCTCCCTTCCTTCCCTCCTTTTCTCCTTCCTTCCTTCCCTCCTATCCTCCTCCCTTCCCTCCTTTTCTCCTTCCTTCCTTCCCTCCTTTTCTCCTTCCTTCCTTTTCTCCTTCCTTCCTTCCTTCCCTCCTTTTCTCCTTCCTTCCTTCCCTCCTTTTCTCTTTCCTTCCTTCCTTCCCTCTTTCCCTCCCTCCCTTCTTCCTTCTTCCCTCCCTCTTCCTTCTTCCCTTCCTCCCTTCCCTCTCTCCTTCCCACTCTCTCCCCTTTCTCCTACTCCTCTCTTTCCTTCCCTCTCTCCTTCTTCCCTTCTTTCCTCTTTTACTTGAATAAGTAATATATTCTCATTGCAAAAATTTGAATGGTAGCAAAAAGTACAAAATGAAACACAAAAATTCTCCTTACCGCTGACCACTACCATGTGCTCAATCTTGTTTCTCAAAAGTAAACACTGTTAATAATTTCTTATGAATTCTGAAGGATATTTTTTCAGTGTAGCATCTCTCTCTCTATATATCCATTTTTTTGTATTTGCACAGATATCATACTCAATGTACAAGTCTATAAATTACTTTTTTTCTATAAGAATATTTTATACGTAGTTCCATGTCACTCTGTTTCCCAATGGTAGCTTCATTGATCCTATAGTTGAAGTAATAATACCCTACTTATTTTATAGGAACTTGAGAACAAAAGAAATAATTTTATTAAAATACTCCAAACAGCTAAGATACAGGAAACTACGTAAAGCAGACAATTAACATTTTCAAGCTATTTCAACCATGTTAATGATTACTAAATGGAATTCTCTAATAAAAGTGGATGACTGTTAAGCATAGACCCAGGCATAGATATTCCAATGCAGTGAATATGTCAGTGCAGGCAAGAGCCGTCCCACCTTTAGGCACATGACTCACCTTCAGAGCTAATGGTTTTCTTTATTCTAGCCTCACATTTATATCTTACCTTACTCTTCTAGTCTAGCTTAATCATCTAGCCTATTGGTATTTTTAGGAATTCTGTGTTGTGTTTGACATTTTTCTTTCCCTGTTAGAATTTTCATTAGTCCCTCTGTTTCAAATTATATATGCTTGATTTTTATTTAAGTCTAGGGCCAGAAGGTCCTTTTTTATCTTAGAGTCTTACAATAGCTTTGATTTGCTATTTGCTTTTTCATAGGACTTTTCTCTTGGCCTCACAACATTATTGTTGAAAATTATTTTCTTTCTTCTTTCTTTTTTCGACTTGTTTTTTGTCTGTTATCCAATTTTCTTTTGGTATATTCCGAGGAAAAAAATATGACTATTTTGTTTGTCTGTTTCTGGTTACAAATAAAGCCGACTAAGTCATGGCAACTTGTTTCAGTGACTAATGTAAAAATGACTTTTGCTGAGAGATGCTCACCCACGATATATCTGAGGGCTAAAGGACATGAGTGGGTATCGTATTACGTCCAGTTCATCCATTCATCTCCAAAATTTTAAATGAGCGACTTTTACATGTGAGATACTAGAGAATTCTAGAAGGTATTTGTGTGAGGGGTCACCAAGACCGCCACTAGATATGGTGACTTGCTAGAAGGACTCACAGGACTCAGAAGTTATTATATGAACAGTTATAGTTTATTACAGTGAAAGGATATAGAGGAAAGTCAGCAAAGTAAGAAGGCCCATGGGGCGAAGTCCAGAGGAAACCACGCAACAAGAGTGAGATATATCTGTATACAGCACACAACAGCATGCGGCTGCTGTGTTTTACATAATATATATTTATTATATTATATATTGTATATTATAGGCAGGAACCTTTTTAAGCATTTGGTCACTAAAGGTTATATTTACACAGTGATCAGTCCGCCAGGAGTTGTACACCGGGTGGTTTGATGACCCAGCGGAGAGTAATTCCTAGAAATTCGTTCCCAAATGATATCTTATGTAGTAGATATGACCTGAAAAATAAGAATTAAAAGATACTGGCACATTACTAGACTTCCATTCAGTTGTCAACAATTGGTCCTGCTCATCATCATGACATATGACCAGAATGTATCCCCTTGTGATGCCACTCAGGTTTGCAGGTTTCCATCCAGCATTGTCAGGTTCCAAAAGTAGAGGCGATCTTGGCAAACATAGAGCTTCACTCTTGTAGGCATTTGGTTTAATTGTGCTAAAAGACAAAATTGTTCTCTTGCTCCAAGCGTCTCTCATGGCAGCAATGTAATGCATTTTTCTCATTACATAACCCATTTTTTCATTCCTTTACTTTCAGCTGCTATTTCTCTTTCTCTCAATTTGTCTTTTATTTTAACTCAAACTGTTCCACCTTTGGAAGGGATGGCAGATTTAGCTATGCTGCTGGCTCAGGCTGCCCACATGAATACGAACCTAGCAAGTGCTTGCCCTTCAGTCCCTTCCCATTCTTCTAGGGCATAGAGATACAGAACTAGTGAGCTATCTCAGCCAATGAGCAAGTCACCTGCAGTCACTGGCCATCCCAATTTCAAAAAGAACCAAATATTATATGATTCTATTTATGTGAAATTTCCAGATTAGGTACACCCATAGAGACAGAAAGTTGATTAGTGGTTGGTTGCCTAGGGCTGAGGAGGTTGGGAGATAAAGGGGAGTGAATGCTAATAGGTATAGGGTTTCTTTTTGGAGTGATGCGTATGTCCTAAAATTGATTGTAGTGACGGTTTCTTTTGTTGCTTGTGCTTTTGATGTCATATTTAAGAAACCACTGCCTAATTCAAGGTCATGAAGATTTATGCCTATGTTTTTTTTTCTAAGAATTTTATTCTTTTAGCTTCTACATTTAGATCTTTGATTCCATTTTGAGTTAATGTTTACATATGGTGTGATGTAGGGATCCAACGTTTTGTCTTTTGCATGTGGATATGCAGTTGTCTCAAAGATTTTCTTTCCCCATTTAATTGTCTTGGCACGTTTGGAAAATCCATTGACCATAAGATCAATTTCAGGAGTCCTGCAATCTTAATAATATTGAGTCTTCCTACCCATGAACATGAGATGTCTATTTATTAGGTCTTCTTTAATGTTTTTTCAACAATGTTTTTTAGTTTTCAGAGTATGAGTTTTGCACTACTCTTGTTAAATCACTGGTTATCTTTTTCTAGTTGTTGTTTTCATAAAAAATTATTTTTTTGATTCTTTCTACTGTTTCTTGTCCTATTTCAATAATTCCTGTCTTATCTTCATTAATTCTCCTATTACTTTCTTTAGATTCACTTTTTGTTTCCTTTTCAAACTTCTTGTGTTGGTAATATTTAATCTTCCTTGCTTACTAAAATGCAATATCAAGACTATAAATATTCTGCTAAGAATGACTTTATCTCCATCCTACAAATTTTGATATTGCTCCCATTGTTATTCAGTACTGTGTGTTTCATAATTCACAATATAACTTATTCTGACATATCCATGGAGGTTTTTATTTCAGTGACAATCATTTCATAGTGATTCTACGCCAAGTCTATTCATTTCTTTCTCATATTGTTCTAATCTTTCCTTATCTTTTCTTTTGTTCCATTTATCTCTTTTTATCTACCTATATATCTTTACAATCACTTTCCAATTATTCTTTTATTTCAAGTACTTGAGGGTACTTATTTTCTGTTTTCTGTTTTGGCTGATGTTCTCTCATGGTGCTTACCTGGTAGTTTGTAATTTTTTATTGATTACAATTCTGTAGGTAGGGTAAAAATTCTGGAGGAATCCCATGTGCTCTGAAATGTGAAAAGGTTTCTCCAGAAAAGGTTGGTTTTGCTCTTGTCCAATGGCCCTGGACAAAGTATCATGTTAATGGTGCATCTTGTGTTTTACAGAGCAAATGAGTATTGTAAATTCAAACTGCATTCTCAAGCTGGAAATAGGCATTGAGTGGTGATTAATACCTGATGATTTTTTTCATTCCATTCCTAAAATAAATGGCTTTTTTTTTTTTTTTGCTGCGTCTGCTTTAGGCTAGTGGTTAGAGAGAATTTGTGTATCTCTCTTTTTAAATGATATTTAATGACTAGATATAATTTGTAGACATAACTCTCCTCATTTGAGAAAGAGAGAAACTACAGCAATAAAGATGTGACCAAATTCTTGTTAGCTGTCTTTACCTGCCTCTCTCTCAGGAATTTCAATGTCATACTTTTGAAAACTCAGCTTATTATACTTTTTCCCCTTCAAACCAATTCCTCTCTCTGTATTTCCTATTCCATTTGAGAGACTCATCATCTTTTTAGTCCTTGAATTAACAAGTTGGAATCACTATTTCTTCTTGCTCTCTATCCTTCTACATCAACTGCAACAACACACCATCAATTCTTCCTTTAGATAGCTCTCTTACTCCTGCACTCGTTTCAAATCTCATTATCACTGCCCCAGTTTACATTCTCATTATTTGTTACCTGAACTATTGCAATATCTTCCTAAGTAACCACTCTGCATCCACATTTTTGCTTAGACCATCTTCCGATGTTGTTTAAGATGGAGATATGATAATGTCATTAGCTTGCTTCAAAGAAAACTTGGGCAGGGGCCGCCCCGTGGCTTAGCGGTTAAGTGCGCGCGCTCTGCTACTGGCTGCCCAGGTTTGGATCCCGGGCGCGCACCGACGCACCGCTTCTCCGGCCATGCTGAGGCGGCATCCCACATACAGCAACTAGAAGGATGTGTAACTATGACATACAACTATCTACTGGGGCTTTGGAGAAAAAAACGAGGAGGATTGGCAATAGATGTTAGCTCAGAGCCGGTCTTCCTCAGCAAAAAGAGGAGGATTGGCGTGGATGTTAGCTCAGGGCTGATCTTCCACACACACACAAAAAGAAAACTTTGGCAGCTCCCCATTGCCTAAAGATTGAAGTGGGTACACATTTTATTTTTCCAACTTCTTCTTTTCTCATTGTCTACTACATTTCTTATATTGCAGTCAAACCAACCAATTGGATTTTCCCAGAACTGTATATAATCACACTTTATCTGTTACCAGGATTACTTCCTCCAGTCCACGGGTAGTTTCTACTAATTATTTAAGGCCCAAATCAAGTGTCATTGTCTCTTTATTTCTTTCCTGTCATACAATTAGAGTTAATCACTTTCTTCTTTATGTTTCCGCTCACTTTTTGCATGCCTCCATTTCAGCAGTATCTTATTGTAGTATAAACGTTTACATTCCTGTTTTGCCCTTTGACTCTGAGCTCCTATAGGGTAGATGTCATTTTTCATTCAGCTTTATCCTCTCTCTGCCTAGCTAACATGTTGCCTAGAACACAATAGATGTTCAATAAATGTTTGAAAAGTTAATGAAATAATGAAGCTATATTATTATATAAAAGTAGCAACAGGAAAATGTTTTCAATTCTAGATAATATGTATCTTTTCATCTAGCACCTGCTGCACAACAATTCAGTGGGGGACCTAATCTAAATGATACTGCTATGGAAGCACAATTAGATTCTTTGACCCGTATTATCCTCTTCCTTAAAATATAGCTATAACTTCCTGGCTCTCAGTTGCTATAGAACCAGATAAACAAATATAAGCAGCAAATTATTTATATTAACTAATATCGGTAGGGATTTTAAAAATTGCTTTTCTTATCTTCCTATTTCAATTATAATACACATTCACAATAGTAAATTTCGAATACATAGACACAGAAATAAAAAAAATCATGTATAATATTATTATCACTCTGCAAGATAATCAATTTTTTGGAGTATATTTATATAATGTCTCATAACAAAAGGGAAGCCAAGGGGTATATACTGTTTTGTATTCTTGCTTTTGAAAGTAATATACTAAAAATAAACTATTATTGAGGATGCATTCAGCTATAATATGTTTTATAGCAGAAATAATATATGTTTATACTACTATATACATATAATAATATGTTTAAAGCAGAAAGTTTCAAGTCAAATGGTCCTAAGCAGTGAAGAAATCTGTTTTCTCTCATTCTCTTATCATTGATAAAGGTCATGAGATGACTCTGGTTTGCTCATACTAAGCATGATCGCTCCCTGACAGACTGGACAGAGGGTCACCTTGTCTGAGTCACATGGGGGAGGGGTGGCTAGATTAACAAAATCAAGAACTTATTCCAAAGGAAGATGGGAGCCAGATGACATTGACACTGGGTAACCTGCAATGTCAATCACAGTCGTGATAGATTTTCTTCCTTTTTAAATAAGAGTTGAAGCCTATTTCACTTAAAATCACTCAGTTCCCCGATATTGATCATTTAGATATTTTTACATCAATTTTTCAATATTTTAAACAGCACAGCTGTGAACAATCTTATGGCTAAATCATTGTGAACATCCTTGTTTGTGTGTACAGTTGTGGGCTCAAATTAAGCAACATGTAAAATCTTTGATATATATTGCCCATGGGGATGTCACACCAATCCCACCAGCAGCAAGTGAGAAGAACCGTTTCTTTTACCTTCCACCACACTGAGCATGTTAAGTAGACTGTCTTGCCCAGGGGTTTTTAAACTGTGTTAAGGAAGTCTGTGCTTCTGCAGAGGCCGGCTTAAGCCAGCGTGCAGTGTTTCATAAGTGAACTGAGGCTTTTTCCCAGTTTTTCCCAGTGCTTTTTCGGTGTTATTGATGCTGAGTTTGTATCAGCCTATTGTTTTCTCGGTCCAGTGTATTTGAATTCTCCTTCTTTTTTACCTATGTTGCACATGTGTTCTTAGGAGTGATTGCGAGCTGAGTAGCAAAACAAAACAAAACAAAACAAATTACTCACGCCTGAACAAGTTTTGGAAAAACCAAAGAACATATGAAAAAGGATAAATTTTATTATAATGGCCTGACCTCTTTTTTCTAACTTTCAGAACACCCTTCTCCTATAAGGAATAATTGAGCTTAAACCAGTAAATATTTTGCTTTGTTACCACATATATAGTCATTAAATACATATGTGTGTGTGCGTATATATATATATTAAAAATATTTAAAATACTGTATTTGAAAGGTTCTATTATTTCAAATAGGGTTCTCATCCCTAGGCGAGGTACTGAGTTCATGAGACAACAAGAGCTTTTTACCCTCTGCAAAAGCTGTTAAGACATTTAGGTGTCCCAGTGGTGATGATTTATTTTTATTTCTCCGAAAAGTTACTCTGTTTTAGGAGTCAGTGATATGGGAGTTGGGCATTGTGTCTCTTCTCAGCCCAATTTTCCAGCTCTACATAAATTTACAATGTTTGTAAGCTTTCCTGCCAAGTATATGATATCATTAAATATAACAGGTCTATACATTTGCAAGCGTTACATTTTGGGTTCAGTGTGTAAGACTCATTGTAATCCATAGCATAAAACATTCTAGGAACTCACACCTCTAATAGAAATGTGTGTAAAAGCACGTACAGTGTTTTCTTGCTTAGGTGGATGCCACATGCATTATTTCATTTTCAAAAAGAGACACATATAGAATCTGTAACATTAAAAATGTATTTATAAAAATTTGATAGTCTTTCTTTTTTCTTCCTTTCCTTTCTTTTCTCCATTTTTGTTGTCTTCTCTCAACTCTTAGTGAGATTGCAGGAATCCATCTAGCTCCTGCTCCACTAAGACCAGTTGGCTGGTAGACCGGGAGTCCCATAAAAGCTTCAGGTAAATTAATAGCAGAGTCGGTGCCTGAGAGCCATGCCTAGCTGCTCTTGAAATCCTTCTGAAGCCTGAATTATTTGTATTAAGATAGGCCAGCACTCAGGCCCCTATGAGTCAATTCTCTGTAACAGTTGCCAATATTTTTATACCTGAGAGAGCGGCTACATTCTTTATTATTGCTCAGGAATCAATACTCCCATTGCCCTCACAAAATGCTATACAAGCATTATTGGCATTTCACTTGGCAGTGAAGGGTATCAGCATCAATCTAGCCAACTGCACACTTCGCTAACCCTGCTCCACTTTTCCTGCGTCTATTTGTATTCCTCCTGGGCTGTCGGCGGCGGCTTGATTTGAATGGGAATCCTTAGCACTGCCCTGACACGTTGTGCGATAAGGAAACGGAAAGGCATCGTTTAGCCGCTCACGGAAACAGTCCCTCCCCCCCCAGCTCTGCCTATTTTTGCTTGGAGGTTTTGCAGCATTTAATAAAATAGCATTTCTCACCACCCTGTGGTTTTCTAAAATTGCCATTTCAGAGCTCTTCATTAATAACCCAATGGCAGCTTCTAATCCCATCCGTTGGAAATGACTGAATTTTAAAGTAATTTCTGGGGTTTGAGAGTGACTCTTAAAGTAGCACATCTTAAAAAATGAAAACTAATACACGTGGAGGTACATCATGCACAAAGAGCGTGATGGGAACTGCAGCTGCTTTTGCTCTGAATACTAAACGCTATGCTGCTCTGGTTGCTTAGTAAACTCAGTAAAAATGGTCTGCACCCCACCTGTAAATTCGCCTTTAAATGTGCAATTCTATGGCGATGTCTATATGTAAACGGTTATGGGGACTCTGTCATATATCAGTCTGATGCTGGACATTATCAATATGTAACAGATGTTAGTTGATCAAAAAGAATATCTAGAATATATAAAGAACTCTTACAACTCAACAATAAAAAGAAAAATGACCCAATTAAAAATGGACAATGGCCACAGTGGCATAACACTCCACACCCATTAGGAGAGCTATTATTAAAAAAAAACAAAACAAAATACAGTTGTTGGAGAGGATGTGGAGAAATTGGAATGCTTGTGCATTGCTAGTGGGAATGTAAAATTGTGCAGCTTCTGTGGAAAATAGTTTGGCAGTGCTTCAAAAAGTTAAATACAGAGTTACCATATGATCCAGTAATTCCGCTTCTAGATATATATCCAAAAGAAGGGAAAGTAGGGATTCAGATGGTTGTACACCAATCTTCACAGCAGCATTATTGACAGTAGCCAAGGTGGAAACAACCCACTCGTTAGCAGAGTGACTTTGAGCTACTCGTATGGTTGCTCTGAGCCTCAGTCTCTTTCTCTGTCAAATGGCAGTGATGATGATGATGGTGATGGTGATGGTGGTGATGGTGATAATAATGGTGGTGATAATGGTGATGATGATGATATAATGATGAACATGATGATGATGTTGGTGATGGTGGTGGTGATGATGACACTTCATAGGATTGTTGTCAAGATTACCACACAGTGTGACTAAAACAATTAAGTGAGATTTGGGAGAATATCTAAAACTGTAATACGCTATAGTTCTTTATTTCAAATTTTATTTTAAATCCAAGAATCAGACTGCTTGTATGCTTTATATCAAAGAGATATATTAAAAAGGCTAATATTCGCCTCAGGGGGCAGACAGATATTTAAAAATTGCGTATTCTGTGTTTGCAGTCATGCAAATGTGTGAGTCTAGATTATGAAGTCTTGCCAAAAATATTCAATTTCAGAATTACATTAGCTTAGGTGGAGGCAAAATGGCAAAGCTATTTGGTTGGTTTTTGTTTGTATCACTTGCGACAACTTTCTGAAGGAGTTCTGTTTTCTGAGCCCCTCGTTACACCAGGTAAAAGTGAAAATGGCTTTGAAAACATTAATTCTTCACTTGGTTTGTTTTTTGGATATCAACAGGCAAGGTACTTCTGAATTTTTATATGTTGTAGATGTTCTCTTCACTAGACCTTAATTTACATAAATATTTCTAGGAAAACAACAAATGAATCCACCTTTTTTTTTTTTTTTTAATAGAAAACGCCCTGGAATAAGAGCCAGGAGCCTTTAACTCTAGTTCCAGTTTTGTCACGTGTTAAATCTGTGACCCTAGCAAGTTAATTGGCTACTGAGTATTAATTTTCTCCTCTGCTAAATGGTTATAGAAAAGACAGACCCCTATTCCTTGTAGCTGTTGCCGTCAATTAAAATGATATTTGTGGAAATGCTTTGTAAATTACAAAGTTCTGTATAAATGGAAAGTGCTGTATTTTATTCAATCTAAGATTATCAATCATAAGTTGTATCATTAGTTATGTTTCACAAAGAACAAAAATGCTGCCGGTTAAACTATGATACAATGCTTTTATATGCTATTTGATGCATGAATGGGTCACACCAGCCTCTTTTTCTTTTGAACATTCTTTCATCTATTCAAAAAAAATATGGCAGTCCTTGCTTTCACGTGTATTGCTTAGCAGGAGATAGGCAATCCTTTTGCATGTAAATCAGTTACAAAACATAGCAAAATTCCATGTATTTTTCTAAGTCTAGTAAAGCAGTTGATTGTTCCATTGCAAGAAAACACAGAATTGCAATCATTCCTCCCATGACTAATATTTGCTCTGCTAATTAATATTTGCTCTGCAAACATATGCATTTTTGCTTTGTTCCCATGCCTTTCTTCATATGCAATAGTCTCATTTCATTGCTAAATCAAAGGACAATATTTTTGAAGACATGTTAAATGGCAATTGAACTCAACATGTGACGTCCCAGCAATGCACATAACTCAGTTGAAGTGACAAAAATGTGAACAGCTATGTCCAAGCTTGTCCATGCACAGTTGGTGAAAACTCCTTTATGACTGCCACCTGGCAGTCAGTGATTGTAAAACAGCTGCTGATTTCAGGGATGTAAAAATATGGGGAAAAGGGTGTCTCAGAATTAATTAAATATTGCATTTATGTTATTAGATGCAATGCAACACTTTTATTCTTAACATAAACTGCAGATAGCACGTTACTTCATGCCCCTTAGTAATAGGAATGTGAGACTCTTTGAAGCTAGTCCAGCCTCCTGAGGTCGCAGAGGAATAGTCAGATGCTTTTTCAGTATTTGTAGACAGTACAGTGCCTGCTCTGAGTCATCTCTTCTCCATGCTAAACTCTGTCAATTCACTTTGTCACTTTCTTCAAATTTTAATAGGGCACGGTTTTGAGATCCTTCCTTTTGATCACTTTCCTTTGAACTAGGCCTCATTATTCAGACATCTTCAATCCATTGTCTTTGGAATTAAACTTACTACTCCTGTTATGCTTACTAAAATGATAGAATGTTCTATAATTAATTTATTAAGATAAACAAGAATTTTCTTGAGTCTCTTGGTGACTAAAAATTTGGAAACACAAATGCTACATGTACTTGTAGTGTAGTTTTATTTTTAAATGGTGATATAACTTAACATTAAACTAGTTATATGTGATTACTTTGAATTAAGTATGTTTTCAGTCTTATCATTTTTGTCCCTAGTCTTTTTAGCACATCTATGGTGTCTTTATCTACTTTTTTTGAGTGTTGAACGGACAGAGTCAGAACTAGGCTCCTGATTCTGGCAGATGCCTGTGATATTAATTTCCTAGATATGCTGTAACAAGGAACCACAAACTGAGTGGTTTAAGACAACAGAAATTTATTTTTCCATGGTTCTGCAAGCTGGAAGTCTGAAATCAAGGTGTTGACAGGGTCATATTCCCTTTGAAACCATTAGGGGAGCATCCTTCCCTGCTCCTCCCTAGTTTCTGGCTGTTTGCTGGCAATCCTTGCATTCTTTGGCTTGTAGCTGAAGCACTTCAGTCTCTGCTTCCATCGTCACGTGGTGGTCTCCCTGAGTCTCTCTCTTCACAGGTGTTTTCCTCTTCTGATAAGGACAACAGTCATATTGTATTAAGGCCCACCCTAATGACCTCATCTTAACTTGGCAATATATGCAAAGGTCTTACTTCCAAATAAAGTTACATTCCTAGCTACTGGGGCATAGGACTACAACATACCTTTTTTTGAGGGGGAGACAATTCAACCCGTAACACCTGTCAACATTACTTTGTGGGTTGACACCAGTTCATTACTACTCAAGTCACTGCTACTTGTGTACAATAAATCCGCCAGCACTAATCTGATAATCTTTCTTAGCATTCAACCCATATTTCTCCATTCTATAGAAAAAGATCCAAAAGAGAACTCTCTGATTGTTAGTGGACTCACTGAAGTCCCCATAAGTTTTGTGTCCTGGATTTTCATATTAGACCAGTCCTGTAATCCTCTCAGAGCAAAGCATGAGTGAAATGTGACAAGCCATTCTGAGACATTTTATGATGGCTGCCCTCTCTTCTAGGTACTCATTGTCCACTCCTTTAGTAATCCATCCTTGTATCCAGTGGTTTGTTTGCCAAACCTACCATTTTCCACTTGAAATTGGGACTGACATTGGCTTCCTTCCAGTTTTCAGGTTCTTTTGCCTTTCTCTAAGATTTCTCATAAAACAAGGATGGTTGTTGAATGATTTCATTTATAAATTCTCTTAGAGCCTTGGGATACAATTCGTCCGAGCCAAATGACTTGAATTCATATAAAACAACTTTACTACTCTTGGATTTTGTACTCCCTTATGAATGCTTGTTCTATACTTGGCATAGAAATCAGAAGCAAAAACAAGAATTTAGACGTTCTGTTTTCTTTCTATCAAACTTCGGTATAACATCTTTTGCTCCATGCAGTGGTCTTGGCCCTCTTTTATTCATTTTCTTATTTGTAAAATAACATTTTAAAAAGTTTTTGTTGTCCTTAGCACTTGGTAGGTCTGAGTCCACTCATTTTGGACTTAGACTGCCTGACACCATAGTTTCATACACATCCTTGGTTATTCATTCTTTTTTCCATCCTTGGGGTGTATGCTTCTTTTATGCATTTCCTCCTTGTTTCTTTCTCCTGAGATGATTTGACATTCCATAACTGGAACTGTATCAGTAAGAGCTTCCCAGCTCTCTTGAGTCCAGCCATTCATTAGTCATGCTTGGAACCACATACAATGGAACCGTGAATTAGAATATTTTTGAAATATACCTCTCTAAATATCTCAGCAGGGTATTTTTAACAGGCTTGCTCAACTTTTTTTAACTGCAAGTATTATGATCTAAGATGATAGAACTGCTTTCTTCCAAGACTTTTGTCATTTCCCCATCACCAAATAACTTCCCTCCTGGTTAGAATTAGATCTAGAGTAGTAGTTCTTAAAGTTGTTTCTTCTACCACTGGAGAATAGAGATGATCATAAAGGCTAGACAAGGACTTCTCAGAACCATTACTGTTAGCCAAATGCTATTAGCTGCCTTTTCCTGGACAAATGCAGTCCTCATTATTGCTATATTTTTCTTGCCTCTGTGCCAACGATGGGTGCACCATTTAGCCTCTCCACAAAGTGAGGTGACCTGTATCATCACAGCAACATCACTTTTATTTCTTTCTCTTTTAAGATCTACACCGTGTTTTTCAACGTGCTTCCATCAGTGCTTTAGGTATTTCTAAATGGGAGTATATGAGGCAGAGTGTTTAAATGGAACACTACCTCTCCTAGATTTGACTACATTACTAATACCACAGATTTCAAGTTCAGAAGTACATCCTTCATGCAAAATTATAAATTTCTGAGAATCTTTCAAGAATCAGTTCCATGTTTCTTGCACCACTCAGCCAAATCAAGAATAGAAAAAGCTGTCAGGGAGTCTCCTTCCAACTAAACTCTTATTGGAGGATAGTCTAAATTTGGGGGAGAAAAATGATATCATGGAGTGAGTTTCTATTTTTATGGCCTTCAGCCTGAGGGCAGGCTGTGATCAAATTTGCACGGGGTGGCTAAAACTCTGAGAGGAAACTGTAGTTCTCTGGCTTGAGGAATCAGAAAACAGAGATTGGGGTAACCATAGCCACTGGAAAATTAAGAGAGAATCCTAGAAAAGAGAAATTTGGAAAAAGGAAGCCTCCAAATCTGTGTGTAAACTTTGTACAAATCTCTGGATGATTCAGAACCACCATTTTGTGGGATAGAATTTAGATACACAGAAAATAATTGACAGACTTTTCAGCTGCTAATCAGAAGATAGAGTTGGCAGTTTGAATCAGACTAAGCTAATTGTCTGCTTAAAAAAATTAGCACTCTTTAAGAATTAAAATAGAATTCATATAACATTCACAATGTCCAGAATACAATCCCAAATTACTTGAAATTCAAAGAACTAGCAAAATGTGACTCATTATTAAGAGAAAGAATAATCGAAGAATAACAACTCCAAGTCGACCCAGAAGTTGGAATGGCAAGATTTTTAAATCACCTATTATAGCTATGCTTAAAGAGGTAAAGGAAAATATACTCAGGGTGAATAAAAAGATAAAATATCTCATCAGACAAATAGAAATTCTAAAAAAGAACAAAATGTAAATTCTAGACCTGAAAAATAAAATGTCTGAACTAGAAACTTCACTTAACCGTAAATTGGAGATGACAAAAGAAAAGTGTCAGTGATCTTGAAGATGGTTTAATAGAAATTATACAATTTGTAGAAGAGAGAGAAAAAGAATAGAAAAAGAAATAACAGGGCCTCAGTGACCTGTGGGACATTGTCAGAGAGATAGGAGGGAGAGAATGGGGGAAAAATATTTGATGAAACAGTAGCAAAATTTTCCCCAACTGATGGAAGGCCTAATTTTACAGACTCAAGCAGCTCAGCGAAACTCGGACGGGATAAGAACATGATGCCTGGGCAGTCATTGTCAAACTGCTGAAAACCCAAAGATTAAAAAAAAATCTTGAAAGCATCTAGCAAAAAATGACACGTTTCATATAGAAGAACAATGATTTAACTGTTGACTTCTTATCAAAAATATGGAAACCAGAAGAAAGTGAAAGAAAACCTTTAAAGTGCTGAAAACATATAAGCTATCAACCCAGAGTTCTATATCTGGTGAAGATACGTATTTTCAACAGAGGTGTGTGCATCCGAGTGGGAGCTTCCTGGGACATCTTACTAAGACTCTACAACAGTCCTAATAATTTCTAAATAGCTTTAAGACGGAAGGAATATAAGCGATGCTTCACTCAGTGCTACATCACAGGAATGTTTGAATTCTTGCCTCTTGGTATATCTTTGTCTTCTGCTGTGTTCCCGTTATCAGAAATACCCCAGGGCTAGAACAGAGTAGTTATTTGTTAATAAAAGAATCTTTGCCAGATCATAAAGGAAGTAGCCTCTCAATATTCAAATGTAAAGGAAAAAGTTGTAATTGGATATCATTCTTGTCAAGCATCTCATGTATGAAACAGTGAGGTAAGTCACTTCAAGGGAGAAAGGCATTATCTGAGAGCATGTCTGTACGTGACCATTCTTTTTTGCATCCCACCTAACATCAGAGGTGTGTGTGTATGTGTGTGTGGGGGGCATATTCAGTTCTGTTTTTCATTTGAAACAATTCAAGGAAGAAGGCTTTTCGTACAGAATAGTGAAAACTCAATAAGTAATATCTGGTTATTTTTTAATGTTATTGTAGGGGAGAAAAAATTCTCCTCTGCCCTTTTAGGGTTTACATCTGGGCCTAAGAATTAAATTGACTTTAGACAGGGGCCTGGCCCAGTGGCCTAGTGGTTAAGTTCAGCATGCGCTGCTTTGGCGGCCCAGGTTTTGTTCCTGGGCATGGATCTACACCACTCATCAGTGGCCATGCTGTGGGGGCGACCCACGTACAAAATAGAGGAAGATTGGCAACAGATGTTAGCTCAGGGCAAATCTTCCTCAGCAAAATAAAAACAACAAAAAAAATTGACATTAAAGAGATCAAGAGAGGGGCCGGCCCTGTCGCTTAGCGGTTAAGTGTGCGTGCTCCACTGCTGGCGGCCTGGGGTTCGATCCCGGGCGCGCACCTACGCACTGCTTGTCCAGCCATGCTGAGGCCGCATCCCACATACAGCAACTAGAAGGATGTGCAGCTATGACATACAACTCTCTACTGGGGCTTTGGGGGGAAAAATAAATAAATAAAGTTATAAAAAAAAAAAAAGAGATCAAGAGAAAGGCATACACGCTTTTTAAATTATTTAATTTATTTTTTTTAATTTTTATTTTATTTATTTTTAATTAAAAAAATTATTAGTATACACATTTTATTAAATTTTTACATACACATGGGGGCCTTCATAAGAGAATGAAGACCCAAAGAAGTGACCAGAGCAGAAAATTTTTATACCTTTCAGAGAAAGAAATGATACATTTGGGAAGAAATGACAAGCCAAAGTGGTTTGGGCTAGGGGCAGCAAGTTATGAGGAAGTGACTAGAAGACATATACGAGGAGAGGGTAAAACCAGAGGAAGATCATGGTTATTTTAGTAAGTTAGTGTTTGCACAGATCTGTGTCAAAATTGGCTCCCAGTTTCTGGTGATAAGGACATTCTTCTCTTCCTGGTACGGAGAAGGCACCTTTCTCATGGAAAATTTTATGGCCTATTTTTTGGTAGAAAAGGGTAGGTCAGAGGGCTGTTCTTGTATCTGCTATTTCTCAAGTGCCTTTAGCTCAAAATAACCAATACACCAAAGTGGAGTGGCATGTCCTAAACTGTTTCATTATCTTCAGTCTGAAATAAATGGACTTACTTGAAAAACACTGACGACTTAATGTTCAGCTGTTGGACGTCTGAACCTTTCATTCACTGCCTTCTAAAATTTGGAGATTGGCAAGTTGGGATTCCAAATTGTTAGTCAATTTTACCCCTAAATCATACCTCAGAATTCATATATATTTTAATATTCACATAAAATCTTTAGCTATGATATTTAAACATTTTATAGCTAAATATGTCCATCTTTTCTCTTTTTAATTCTCTCTTCTGTATCAATTCTCAAAATGTTTAAATATGCTTTTTAATTTTTAATTAAACACAACTGATGGATACTTTCTCCTTGTAAAATATCAAAAAACCCCAGACACACACGTTTCGCTTCAGCTCCTCTGAAGACATTCTCAAAACCGGTCTCCTCCTTCTGTCTGAAAGTAATGAGAGCGATGAGTTTAGCTCTGTCATTCCAAACACATTCCTTATATCTACAACTATCTATATTTATCCTATAGAAAATGCATTCTTTTACGTATTTTTAGCATAATATTACACTGTATATATTATTCTATAATTTACTTTTGATAGTTATCAGTATGCCTTCAACATCTATCCATATTTGTATAAATAGAGTTGGCTCATTTAAAAAAACAATACAAATATATCACAATTAGGTTATTCAGCTAAATTCTGATGATGGACATTTAGGTTTTTCCTGTGTTTTTGTAAAATAAGCCATGATACAGTAAACTTCTTGTACATGCTTTATTGTGTATATATGCAAGTGTTTCCCTAGGGGCAATATCAAATTGTGAAGTGTTTGGGTCTTAGGGTGTGAACATTTTCATTTTTCATAGATAATACCATGTCATTCGCCAGAGTGGTTGTACCACTAAACCTTCCTACTTGCAGGATACTCCTTTTAGTTACATTTCACCATTACTTAATATGTGAAATAAAATACGTTTCTTAAGCCACAAAACCTAAGATATTTAATATCTGGCCTTTTAACAAAAAATTTGCTAACTCCTCATCTAATGGAAATGGCGTGGTATGTTATTATTGTTTTAATTTGCATTTCCCTAGTCACATAGTAAAACTGAACATTATTTCATATGTTTATTTGACATTTGTATTTCCTTGTCTATAAATTGGCTATTTGTAATTTTTGCTCATGTATCTATTTTTTAAATTGATGGAATGAACTCTGTATGCAACCTGAATATCCGTTTTGCTAGACACTGTTGTTTGTCTACAAGTGGTTGTCTCCCTCACGCATTCTGTTTTGCTAATAGAACTTCGGTTCATTCTCAGGTACTGAACAGTGATGTACTTCTGGGGATCTGAGCCTCCAACCAAATCCTAAGGAGGGGAGCGTAGAATTACGATTGTTCTAAATAATTGTGACAATTGCATTCCCCCTTGCCTGTGATTAGTTTAGGCTTGAACGTGTGATGAAATGTGTCCATTGCGATGTGAAGTCCTGCTGGGTATTTTCCCTTCATTTTAAAAAAAGAATACTGAGATATTCTTTTGCAGCCTCTGTTTGCTTTCTTCTCATGTGATTTCTGGGAATGTGAAAACCATCTTTTGAGCATAACAGTAGCCAGATTAAATGGGCAATTCAGCAGATGAAAGTAACAAAACAGAGTTCTAAAAAGACAGTGGGGGCCGGCCCCATGGCTTAGCGGTTAAGTGCGCACGCCCCGCTACTGGCGGCCTGGGTTCGGATCCCAGGCGCGCACCGCCGCATCGCTTCTCTGGCCATGCTGAGGCCGCGTCCCACATACAGCAACTAGAAGGATGTGCAACTATGACATACAACTATCTACTGGGGTTTTGGGGAAGAAAAAGGAGGAGGTTTGGCCATAGATGTTAGCTCAGAGCCGGTCTTCCTCAGCAAAAGGAGGAGGATTAGCACGGATGTTAGCTCAGGGCTGACCCTCCTCACAAAAAAAAAAAAAAAAAAAAAAGACTATAGGCTTTCCATTTTTGAGCCTCTTTATAATGTAGGCTGTTTTTAGATGGATTTTCTTTTACTTGCGGCCAGGTACAACCTAACTAATGCATTTAACATTTGGCACTCTTCCATGTGAATTTTAGAGCCTTATTGTCATATTCTAGTCACCTGAAATTATTAGAACTATTTTGCCTTTATAGATTAATATGAACTAAATAATATATATAAAATATTGAGTCTTTCCATAAGAATCTCTCCATTGTTCAAGTCTTCTATTAGGTCTTCTAATAAAATTTTCTCTAGAAAGATTTTGCAAATTCTTATTAGATTTATTACTAAGTACTTGATAGTTCTTGATACTATAGGAAACGTTTTTCTTTTGCTTATTACATTATATATATATTGGTTTTTGTACATAATTATGATATTATTATATGACTAACTAATGATATAATATATGACTAACTTTCTACATTTCTTTTTTTGATTTTAATAGTTTATCTGTGGGTTTCCTTGAGTTTTTTATGAAGCCAGCCATATCATTTGCTAATAATTACAATTTTGTGCCTTGTATCTGTTGCCTATTTTTTACCTCTTGCATCTTATCTAATTGCATTGCTTGAGATAAATACAATGTTCAATAGAAAGTATGAAAGAAGTCGTTTTTGTATTGTTTCTGCTTTGTTTCTGAATTTAATGAGAAATGCTTTAAATATGTCATCTGTAATATGAGGCTTGTTTCAGGATTACTGTGGCTATGCCTTATACCCAATTAAGCTCCCCTTTTATTTACTTATTTATTTAATTTTACTAATTTTCCAGGTCTTCTTTTTTACTAACATGAATTAGTGTGGAATGTTATAGCAGAACATTATAGCCTTTATTCAGATAATGTAGATTTTTCTACTTTAATATGTATTAATGCAGTGAGTTACATTAATTTACAATTATTATATTCCTAGAAAAAAGCCTACTTTGTTCTGAGTAGATATAGATAGGTGCTCTAATAAAATTTTTCGGAATGTTTTTGGATATTGTTTTCTTTCCCCGCAAATGACTAGCTCTTGGATCTGTTCAATCCTTTATCTTTCTGTTTTCTTGTTCATTATTCTTTCATTTTTCCTTTGTTACTATTTTCTCAGATTTCTTTGATTCTGTTTTCATAAATTATTTAATTGGATGCATAGCATAACTTTAGTCTCTCCATTTTTTTCTTTTAAAAATGTTTCAGGATGGGGCCGCCCTGGTGGTGCAGTGATTAAGTTCACATCTTCTGCTTTGGCGGCCTGGGGTTCACTGGTTCCGATCCTGGGCGCACACCTACTCACCACTCATCAACCATGCTGAGGTGGCGTCCCACATAGAAGAACTAGAAGGACCTACAACTAGGATATACAACTATGTACTGGGGGCTTTGGGGAGAAAAAAGAATAAAAGAGGAAGATTGGCAACAGATGTTAGCTCAGAGCCAATCTTCCTCAAAAAAAAAAAAAAACGTTTAAGGTGATGAATTTAACTCTAAGAACCATTTTGGCATGGTTATATAATTGTTAACTTCCCATGAAAAGTAGGGGGTTAGATTTATTCATTTATTGGTTCCGGTTTAGCCATCACACATTGAGTGTTTTTCCTATCCCAGACACTTGAAGTGTATTATCTAATTTAATCCTCAAACGATCCTTTGTATTGTCCTACTTTCCCAGGTAAGAAAACAGACGCTGAGAGGTTAAATGACTTGCCTAATGTCACGCAGCTTCTGACTGGTGGCACCTCTGACTTATCTTTGCCTCACAGAATCTCAAAAAATGTCATTTAAGCAGGACCCTGCTAGCAGTGTGGTCTCTTTCATAGGATTTTTCATCAGCTTTACCTTTCCTCAGTGTGTGTTTGGATTTGATGGATGGTATGAAACATAGGGTTGGAAATGAAAAAAACAAGAGGCTAAACTTCCTATTATGCCAGAAGATATTTCATATCTTCTGTTATTGGTTATTTGAGCTTTGCTTCTTCAGTAGTAGTTACCTACATATGCATCATGTAAACAAATTTGATAAGAACATGGATTTTTCATGGAGAAGGTTAATATTGGAGCTGTGAGCTTCAGGAAGTTTCATGGAAAGGAGTTATTTCAGAATTACAGTTGTTGGAGAAAGGAAAATTAAATTTTGCAATCTACTTTCTTTAACCTTACTTCAGAATGCTCCTTATTGCGGGAGGGTCACCCTACTTGAAGGTTATAAATGAAAATGACTGGAATATTTTCTGCAAGGGACGTTTTCTTAAATCAATGTCTGTCTTTAACTAATATAACCAGGAGTATTAAAATTGGATTCATGATTTTACTCAGGATTAGGGACAAATTTCTTTGTATAAAATAGAAAAAACGATGACTATGTGTTTGCTTTTACTGGTCTTAATGGACTAGCTTAATTAAACATTTAGGAATATGATATAACCTCTTTTCCAACATACTGAATCACCAAACTGGTATTATTTTAAAAGATGTGAAGGAAACACGAAAAAGAAACATTTTGACTCCGTTAGTGGTCAATTTATCCACAAATGTTTAAATTACTGGGCTTGTTTTTATGGTGATGAACATGATAAACACAGTCTCTGAGAGGATCTGATGATGTAATTCAGAGAAACCAACAGAGTTTAGTGACCTCACAACTTTCATTAAAGAAAATACTCTCTAGAAACTTTGCAATGTGATTTTATCGATTAGGCTTTAGCAACTGATTACAATTTCACTTTATTCTTCTCTCAGGCAAGACATGATATTTTTTATATCACTTTTGATGTTTTCATTAGGCTAGCAGTGCATTAGAATCCTGATTTATTACTTCCTTGAATGTCAGGCCCAAATATTTTCTGTCATTTTTAAAGTAAAAAATGTACTTTTCCAAGTCCTTAATATTTGATTTGGGTGATGAGAAAAAATTTCTCTTTGCCAAGTAAATCTGCCTTATGCAGAACACATTCATTTCAGTGAAACTAGAGGAGTCATATTGTTTTTTATTTGCTTTGGTTTCTTTGCTTTTACTAATTTAATGTTACAAGGAGCAATATTTGCGTTACCCGTTGTGTCCTGGTGAACTTTATTAAATAATATTGTGAACCCACTAATAAATGAATTATCTCACTCTAGGCAATGGACCCACCCTAATTACGGATAAGTCTGATTGTTAACTAGGAATAGAGGTTATCAATATGTGGACTCTTATTTCTTTGTTTTTTCTTTTTTCTGATGGGAGAAGGTAATTAGAAGCTAGGACACTTGACATCTTATTTTGGTGAGTGATCTAATTTGAGCCCTACCTCTCTGGGCATAGCAGAGCTTGCAATCTTGGGAGGGAAACCTGAGAGGAAGCAGTGTGGAACCGTGGAGGCGACTCTTCATTTCCACAGGGTTGCTACCCACATGTAGTTCCATTTGTGCTTTTGCTTCACTTCACTCAGCTGAGCATGGCTGCTTTCCTGATCCTTTACATCTCATACCACTGAGCTTCATTGTCTCAGGTCCATAGTTGCTCAGTTGTACATTACTCACACTAATATTCTAGGCTTCAAATCTCGGCCAAAACCAATTCCTCGAGATTCACAGGTGGTGAATCATCAGAGGGCATGCAAAATACCCCGAGAATCAACGCCTCACTGAAGCCATTTCTGCCAAGCAAATCTGTGATAAAACAGGCTTGAGCACTGCATTTTGGAGATGGAATGTCCAAATCCTCAATGCAGCCATCTGATCGATGAATTGTCTCAGTGATTGTACTAGAGAGAGAGGTTCACAAAAAGTTCTGGCATATTGCTCCAGGATCTTTTTTCACATATTGTGTTTATTTGAGAAAACAAGCCCATCTCTTATTAATACTGACAAATTGACCACCTGTCTTCTCTCATACTCTTTGCAATATTTTTTGTTTCTCCTTTCTGATAGTCCATCTGATCCTGTCGTTTGTATTAATAAACCTATCTATGTAACTCAGACTGCTCCTTTGGAGAGTCATGAATAAACTATTAAGTTCCAAGCTCTATCTGTATATTGACTGCTTTGTGGAAAAATGGAATTAAAGGACTCGTCTGTGAATACCAAATCATTACATTTGTGATGCTAGTGGATTTATAAGTCTATTCCCCAGGGCCGAGTGCATCCAGAAAAAAATGACACTATGTGTTCACTGGGGGTAGATTCCTGATGTTTTAGGGATCCCAAGATATAAACTGTTCTTGGGTTAGATAGGAACTATTAGTCGGGGCTCGATCTACAAGGGCTCACAAGGAAGATTCGTTCTTAGACTTATTCTAGGTGTGCAAAATCTAGACTTCTTGCAATGCTTGTTTTTCAGGATGGAGAGAACACTGAAAATATTAGAACTCTTCATCCATTCACTCATTTATTAATATGTCTTGGATACCTATTATATAATAGAGAATCTGTTATACACCAGAAGTACAAAGTTGAAAGAAAACACAGTATCTCTTTCAAGGAATGATTGCTTAGTTTATTGGAGCATCATAGGATGTATAGTTTCCATATCATTTGAATAATTATTAAATATATTTAAGCACCAGTGTTGATCTAGATGCCATAGATCAACAAGTGTTCTGGCATGTCTTCAACACACACTCTAAATTTCCATGCCACTTTATCTGCCCACCTCTCTCATGATCTGCCTTTGTATTATTTAGTATATTCATATAGAAACATACCTACGATGTTCTCCTACAACACTGTAAGCTCCCCTGGGTAAGGCTAATAGCGCATTAAATGTTTATAATCCTTACACTGACTATTTATTGAGTAAACTCTGGAGATGGCAACTTACAATGTACAGCCCAGACATAGGTAAGAAAGGGTCACTAATTACTTACTAAAAGCAATGGCCAATTTAACCCAAATTCTGCAGATAAATGTATGTGATTTTTTTAGTAAGTATAACCAAAATAGACCATTCCTAGCCTGCTTGGTTTAGAGTGCATTATTAGAAACAGATGCTATTAGGATTTTGTCTATTTTTAATGTGGAGACTTGAGGAATTCCTTCCCAGGGTATATTCTCAAAGTACCATATGTGGTATCCATTACCATAATCTTTAGGCTCTTAACTTATAGACTGCATAGGAACACAAAAGTAAAAGAGAAAAGTGGGAAATAGTTTTGTGAATTAGAGGAAAATCCTGGTTACTTTCACCAGGGAGAAATCTTGCTATGGAATGAAGAACTTATGTAACCTGATGGCTCTGAACAACATCCCATTTTCCAGTTGGAGCCGAACATTGACATTTCCTAAGGTCAGAGTGACCCTGACTTTCTCTGTGATGAGGAGGGATGCATTTTACTTTTCCCTAAGTTGTGTCTTTAAAAATCCATTCCCAAAATCCTTTCATTTTTCTTTCAGGAGAAAAATGCAAGGCATTCTGTAAAGATGTATTTTCATAGATAAAAAACACATTTAAAAATTATATGTATGCACTAATGTACACATGTTCACTAAACAAATATATTTGTATATGTATTTATAAACAATTTTCATGGTAAAATATTTTAAAATATTAGGAAGAAAAAAAGATCTTTTCTGTTTCTCTTCTTGCCACACAACATGAAGACAAACATTTATGGAGTATGTACAGTTCAGTAGAATGGACCCCTCCAACTCTCTAGATCAACTGTGTAGGTTCTCAGGTGAATGTTGTGAATTTCACTCATTACAATGCATATTTTTTCAATATGAGATAATCTGAGATGTATTTTCACTCTTCAGAATTTCTTTGATTACTGTCATTTTAATTATAAATTCATGGAGGGAAACAGATGTTGTTAAATTTAATGCACCTGGAGACAAATATTTTAAATATTCATTTTATTTTAAGAATCTAAATCGCTGTCTTATAATTTACCTAACCTAGCTCAACTATGGTGCATTTGTTTGCACATTCAAGTTCTTTTAGTCCCCATTACAGCAAATCCATTGGAAGTAGGCAGAAGTTCATTATTATTGGCTTGGCTGAGAGGCTAAATGATTAGTCTAGGATTTCCCAAGGTAGATGTAGATTTTAAAATAAATACAGCATATTCCAGTCTGATACCTTGAACTTATAAAACATAATTAAGTTGACGTCTAGGTAAATCAGCTGATACAGTAAAATTTTCATCTGATGAAACAAAGTGTCCTTTAAAGACATCATCTCCAAGAGTTAAAGTCTGACAAATTTATGTATCGAAGGTCAAATACCATATGATTTCCTTCATTAAGTAGTAGATAATAACAAGAATAAACAAACACATAGAGACAGAGATTGGATTGGATGTTGCCGGGGGGGAGGGGGGGAGGGAGGGGGGTGAAGGGGATGGTTCGGTACATGTGTGTGGTGATGGGTTGTAGTCGGTGTTTTGGCGGTGAACATGATGTAGTCTGTGTAGAAGTGGAGGTGCAGTGACGTACACCTTAAATTTTTACAATGTTGTAAACCAATGTTACTGCAATAAACAAAAAATTAAAAAAAAAAAAAAAGGTGAAAAGAATAGCATAAACCTAAAAACAAATCCAAAAGACCAACATAAACCAAGTAAAATTAATGTGAGAAAGCAGTATTCCCAACACTCAAAAGGTTAAGTAGTAGATGCAGTGAAGGTGATGTCTCAGAATAACAGTAGGGACAATATAGAGCCAGAAAGGAGAGTGCTCAAGGAGCTTAAAAGTCAGTAGAAGACAAAAGAAAATATTAAGATAATTAACACTGTTAGACCTCAGGAAAATGAAAATTAAACGATGAGATACATCTATGCCCCCATTAGAATTGCTAAAATGAAAAAGACTGATAATACTAAGTGTTGACAAGGATGTGTAGCAACTGGAACTCTTATATACCACTGATGGTAATTTAAAATGCTACAACCATTTTGGAAAACTGGAAGTTTCTTAAAGGTTAAATGTATACTTACCATGTCACTCAGCCATTTTACTCTTAGGTATATACCCAAGAGAAATAAAAGCATACATAGCCCTACAAACCTGTTTGTGAACGTTCATAGCAGTATTATTCACAATATACAAAAACAATCCAAAAGTCCACCATGTTGTTTGATTCTATTTATATAAAATTCTAGAACATTTTAGATTTTCTAGTGATGAAGCTCAGATTGGTGCCTGGGGCAAGGGCACAGGGAGGGGTGGACTGCAAAAGAACACAAGGAAACTTTTGAGGGTAATGGAAATTCTCTGTGTCTCGACTGTGGTTTCATGGGTACATACATGTGTCATGGATGCATACATGTGTCAAAACCCATCAAACTGTACGTTTTAAACTGATGCAACTTCTTGTATGTAAATTGAACTTCAATAAAATTGATATGGGATGATCAGTCAATGAAAGACCCTGGATAGACAGCTATGAGCAAAGAAAATCAGGGTAGAAGTGAGCACTCATCCTAGAGTGAGAAACAAAGACAAAGGCATAGTCTAGATGAGACAAAAGCTGAGCTGGACATTTCCCCCTTTCAACTCTCCCCTCCCTTGCACTTGACTAAAGAATGCAAATCTATGGGATTAATTGATAACTGAGTCTGGGTTAATAATAATGACATTTCCAATAATAATTGCATCTATAATTTCTACACTGCTTTTTTTTGTGACAGAATATACCACCAGATGCTCTAACATGTATATCCCATGTTTTTAGACTTAATTAAAAATTTGAGGGAAGGGAGGTCACAGGGAGATCTTTTATAAATTCCTGACTCTCTTTTTTTCCTCTAATTTCTTCCCTTTTGCCCTACTTTCTGCTACCCTCAAGGAACAATTCTTTGTCTCTCTTACAGGATGGTTTACATATTCAGTCATCTTTTCGGGTCTTACCTGTTATTTCTATCAGCTTTTCAAGAAATTTCCTTCAAAACAAACAAACAAACAAACACTCCTTCTCTGCCTAATGGGCCTTCTAGGGAATACATTTTCTCAATCTGGAGTTATATGCAGGCAGGCCAACAATCAAGATTCCTTAGTATTCAAAGTAGCCCCATGGCATGGAGACAATAGTTCTAATTTTCTTATGAGGCAACTGAGATGGTAAAGATTAAGAGACCCTGCCTGACTTCACACAAATAATACGTGGTGAATCTAGGATTTGGTTCTAGACCTTTCTGACTTCAAACAATGCATTGCCCAACCCTTAAACTTGATCATCAAAAGGTGATTGGGGCCTTGCCCAGCTTGAGTTAGAAGTGGCCCACCAGGCAACTGAAGCCAATAATTGAAGGGAGGTTGTGTACTTGGATTAGTAATTTACTGGGAAATCTAAGAACAGGGCACAGGCGAAGGTATGGTATGATAAATCAAAATACATGGCTGAAGTTGGCATTCACTGATTAGATAAACTTTTGTATTTTCCCACAATGTACCAAGAACCTTAGAAGGCCCTGTAGATCCAGCATCAAATACAACATAGCTCCTGCCTCCTGTCAGTTTCTGGTTGAAAGCTGGGTGACAGACCCCCGGAACAATGTTTTTAATTCAGGAGTTTGTGATACAGTTATGCACATGATGCTGTGAGGCTCAGATGAGGGCATCTAAGTCATAGTGGTGAAGCCAGAGAAAGTATTTCAGAAAATATGGGGTTTAGAGCATAAGTAGGCAGATGAGGAGTGAATGAAAGACATTCCAGGAAAATGCAGCGTGTTCTGCTCATGCAGAGAGATGTGACGTAAAATGGAGTTGTCCAGGGACATTGAATCTATTTGTCAGGGCTGGAGTGAGGGGTGAGTGTGGGTGAGGCAAATGCGGGCTCAGTGAGGAAGGCTGGAGTAAGAAGGGGTCTGCGTGTTACATTAAGGAGTTTCAACTTTGTCCTTAAAACTTGGGGCACCTTAGAAGGACCCTCAGCAGATATATGTTATGATGTACATTTGTGATATTGGAAGGCTGAAACTATCACCTACAAATTGTCACGGGGATGCAGTCACAATTTTCAGCCTGCCTTTTTGTGGTGCCCTGAGCAAGACGTGAGGGTGCTTTGGCTGTAGTATCTAGGAACACATAGGTTGCTGGGGTTGATTCTTAGAATTGGCAAAGATCACCTTTGAGATTGGGGGTTGGAAAAAGGGACTAATATTTATTGAATTCTAAGTATGTGCCAGACTCTGGGCTAGATTCTGACTATAAGCTATTTTATGTAATTCTCACAACCACCCTGTGAGTGTCGATGCTATACTTAGACATTTAGGCACCTAGGCAGGTAAATATTGTGCCATCTGAGGCACAGTAAATGTTCCCTCCGTTTCCCAGTTAGGTTGATCCATACCAATGTTTTGTCCAACAGGCTGGAAGCAGAAATAGTGAGTGTTACTTGGAGATGGGGCAGGTGAGAGCCAGTGTGTATCTTCTATCTCTGTTTCCTTACTATAGTGAACTTGGAAACACCACATGCTTAAGATGGCATAAGTTCAAGTTGGCAAATAGTTGACCAGCCTACATAAGACAGTAAATGAACGAGAAATAAACTCTTATGTTTTGAGCCACTGGCTTTTCAGTTATTTATTACTGCACTGTACCCTAAACTATCGTCACTAATATAGTATCCTTTCAAACAGATATTATTTATATGTTTGTACATTTATTTATTTGGAGTAAAGTTTTAAAAATGTTTACTAGAGGACTGTCTGCTTTGGCCAAAAGAGAACCAAGGACACATCACTAGTTTCCTAAGAAGCCGTATTTGGAAACTTGAGTCCACCAGCACCAAGGCTTCCATACAATCTGTTGATCTTCTAGCAATTGCTATAGATCAGCGCCTTGGGCAGTAGCATGACTAGCTTGCTCCCTAATCCAATTTTTGTCAATATTAGCCGTAGCGTATGGATGAGAAAACTGAAGTTGAGAGAAGTAACTTGCTCAAAGTCAAATGTTCAGTAAATGATAGAGACTATACTCTATTTGAATTAGTTTAATTATTACAAATTATTTGACTTCAGAGGTCTTTCTAATACTCCAGACTATTATTCATATTACTGAATTGTTCAACAATGAAAATTTCTTAATGTGCAGTTGTATTGGTATTAAATGTTTTCCTCTGTACGTTTCTTTTATATAATCTTGTCCTCACACTCACCCTCCTTTGCCCCCTTTTTAAGGTAGGTAAACTGGGTAGCCGCTGTCTACAGAGAAGCAGTGACTTGCTGAAGGAGACGCACAGTCAGTTAGAGATGAAACCACGACCATAAACCTTGTGCCTGTCATCCGAACAAGAATTTTTCCACTGCAGGAAGGTAACATTGGAATGTTTCTCACCCTTTTTTTCTGTCCTGCAATACCATCTTTGTGTGTTGGACTCTATGAGCTTGTTTGCAGAGTCAAACTCAACTGCATTTTTGTTTACCCCCAATTAATAAATAGCTTTGAGTTGTTTACTAACAGCACACATTCTAGTTTGCACAAATATTCTTTCAGACTAGAAACCATCAGAGAATGAGAGGCCTTGTAAGCTGCCTACCAGGTGCCTTTTTAAGTCTTATTTGACTAGACGTGTCTGTGAGGATGAGGGAAGACATTTAGGCTGCTCTTTTCTCAGGTCCAATCTGCCCAGAACTGGACTTATTTGCAATTATCAAGGATTTTGTAGAGTAAAGCAGACTGAAAAAAATATCAGCTAGGGAATTTGAAAATGTTCAATTTTTATTTCATATTTGCTGTGTGATCTTAGGCAGCTCACTTAAAATCTCTTAGCCTCTGTTTTCTTAGCTCTAAAATGAAGATAGAGTAATATGGGAATTTCTCCTAAAGCAAATATCAGTCACTGCAGTAATTCATCCTGGAGAGTTGTGGTAGCTAAGAGAGGTACTAAGTTCACTTAGTTCACTTCAGTAATTCATCCTGGAGAGTTGTGGGTACTAAGAGAGGTATGAAATTCTTCAATTCTCAAGGGCTTGGATGAGGCAGCCTTTGGGAATGGCCTAAAACTTGACACAGGATGTGGCCAAGTCCTTACCTCCTTCTAACCCTAGCCCCATGGTCACACCCAGGAAAATGCTTCCACTTTGCTTCATAGAAGCTATTTATACAATGGGCTCCAGGAATCAGCATGACAATGGGGAGAGGAACATTATTTTTTTGTATCTTGATGAATGTTGAAAATTCAAAATCACGGTGAGCTTCATCAGTGACAGTGGTAGGACATCACTGGAAGAAACTGAGACCACTACATTTGCTATGCAAAGATCAGTCATCATAGTGGCTGGTCCTACTGTCTGTGACTGAATTATTACGGCCCTTTCCTGGCCAAAGGCAGGAGGCAAGAGACAATGAGGAGGACTAATTTATAATCTACATAAGCATTCCTGGGGTTCTGAGTAATCACTGAGAGTAGGGAAACTTGGAGAAGAATAAATTTTTCATTATAGGGATGGGGCTTGGGATGTTTAAATTTGAATATAATTGTCCATTTGTAGCCTTATTTTTATTCCAAGCTGGCCAAGTTAGGACTACGGCTTTATTTATTAGGTTTGTTATAAGGATTAGAGATAATATTGTGCACAGCCTAGCACAGTTATAGCTCTAGCTGAGCATAGTTAGGTAATATAGTTCATAGCCTGACACATAGTAGGCCGTCAATAAATGGTAGCAATCAATATTATTATTTTAAAATTTAACTTTAGCAGATACTACTGCTTAGGAATGTTGGGGCCATCAATAAATTGTAAGTGTACAAAGCCTAAATTTTATATAATATTATTCTTTTTAAAAATTGATTTTATTTATCATTAGACTCATTTTTTTACTTTTTCTGCTAATATTACCAATAACTCTCTGATCTTCCCTCTCTCAGTCTTCTGAATCCAACAAACCACTTACTGCCTTCAACATTTTAACTATGTAGCTGTCTTATCTTTCCAACTAGACTGTAAGCTCGTGGAGGACTGAGAACCATATCTTATGGTCACTGGTGATGTTCAAAATATTTATAACCAGTGCAGTATCAACCCCACTAATCACAGTAGAGGCTGGACAGGAATGACCTGATTGGTTATACTGGCACATACCAGAAGAATACTGACCCATTTTATATTTCTTTAAATCCTTCATAGTGCCTTCTACATAAAAGGGGCTCAACAAACATTTATTCATGATTAAAGTTGGGAAGTTTCTATAAAGTGATATCTGGACAGGCTGACTGGCTGTCAAGGATCCTCCCAAGATTATTAGTACCTTGAGAAATCTATCCCACTTAGGTCTTCAGCTTTGTGGGCTCAGAAACTCCGGTTAACTGAACTTACAAACTTTCGTATGAATTGAAATTGCAATGAATTTATTTAAAGTGAGAAATTTGCATTATATCAAGGGAGAAACCCTTACATTGGTCAATCAGTTTTCAACAAAGTTGCCAAAGCTATTCAGTGAAGGAGGGGACTGTCTTTTCATCTAGGAAAACTGGATATACATGAGCAAAAAGTGAACCTAGTCCCTTATGTCACACCATATACAAAAAATTAACTTAAAATGGATCATAGCCCTAAATTTAAAAGCTAAAACCACAAAAATTCTAGAAGAATACATAGCAGAAAATCTTTATGACCTTGGGTTAGGCAACAATTTCTTAGATCAATAAAAGGAATAATTGATAAATTTGACTTTATCAAAATTAAAAAATCTTTTGCTCTTCAAAAGAGTGAAAATGTAAAGACCAGTAACAGACTGGGAGAAAATATTTGCAAAACATACCTGATAAAGGACTTGTATCCAGACTGCATAAAGAATATCTATCACACAACAATAAGACCAACAACCTAATTAAAAAATGGGCAACATATTTGAATAGACATTTCACAGAGAAGATACAGAAATTGCCAATAAGCACATGAAAAGATGCTTAATATTGTTAGTCATTAGAGAAATGCAAATTAAAACTGTAGTGAGATACCTCTACATACCCACTAGAATACCTATAATACAAAAGACTTACAATACTAAGTGTCAGTGAAGATCTGGAGAAACTGAAATCCTTGTACACTGCTGGTGAGTATGTACAATGGTATAGTCACTTACATGTTACTTATATCTGACCCAGAAATTCCACTCCTAGGTATCTACCCAAGAGAAATTAAAACATATGTCTGCAAAAAGACTTGATTGTTCATGGAAGTTTATTTATGCAATCCAAATATCCTAAAACTGGTAAATAGATAAAATGTGGATTCATACAATGGAATGTTATTCATCAATTTAAAAAATGGTCTATTGATACCTGCAACAACATACATGAACTTCAAATACATCATGCTAAAAGAAAGAACCTTGACAAAAGAGACTACATATTATATGAATCCATTTATATGAAATGTCCAGAAAAGCCAAATCTATGGATACAGAAAGCAGATTTATGGTTTCTGGGGCTGAGAATGTGAGTGGGAATTGATTCTAAATGGGCACAAGGGAACTTTTTGAGTGATGGAAATATTCTAAGACTGGATTGTGGTCATGATTATACACTGTATAAATTTACTAAAAATCATTCAACTGTACACTTATAATAGGTGACTATTATGATATGTAAATTTTACCTCAATAAAGCTGTAAAAAATTCAAGGATGGGAGAGTGGGCTGCTGGTTAAATCTTCGAGACATCAAGCTCTATAGACTGGCTGTGCCTATCCCTGCAATGGAAATGTGCCTGGCTACGCCCATCTTGAACAGTAAAGAAAGGAATTAGAAATATAGTTCTTTGGTTCTATTTATTTAAGATTCTTCGTTGACCAAAGCCCATTGACATGAACATATTCTTTTTTATATTATGTTAATATAATCAATATTGTTCTGATCTGAGAATCATTTTCTCTGAGAGATGATATGGCATATTTCTGCTTGATTCATCTTTGCATATTTTATCGCTTAACAGTAAGAGGGCACTCTTCATTCTGGCTAATTTGTAGCTTAAACTATATTCAAAGGAGCTAAGTCATTTCTAAGTTCCCTTTTCTCCAAGTTACTAGAGAATATTTAACTGTGGTTCCATGTACAACTACACACACATTACCACTTCATTAATAACCTACAAAGTCTTTTTTTCCTAGAGAAATATTACCTGGCCTTCTCACAAACTTACAAATAAATCCTTACCATATTTGAGTTTTGTAGACATGGAAAATATTATTTAAATGGGGGAATACGTGCCATAGTAATCCTTATGGGTATTCATAAATTTCTCCAAGTAGAGGTGGAAAACTGAGATAGATTTTATTCATTCTTTAAAATCAGAAAGTGTGGGGAAGAGATGGAAAATACAAATACATATGAAAGTAAGACATTCACTTCCCCAAAAGGTAAATAAAGTATTTTGGGGGAAAGAATTTAAAGAATAAGAATTTGTAAGCGTTGTTTGGCTGTTTATAAATTTATTTTCCAAATCAACAAGGTGATTCAAGGCAACACTCTAGTGAATGAAACATTACTTTCCAATAAATAGTTTCAGGATGTGGTTGCAACAGCCCTTTGAAAACTGGCTTCTCTTGCCAAAAAATGACAGTGGAGATAGTGAGTGGGTTCTTTTCTGAGGCTCCATCTGTCATTCTACTATTACTATGGTGGAAATCACGAGTCAGTACAGCCAGGTCTGGTTTGGGGAGGATGACGTTGACAAACAGATCAAGTTCAGACACACCATAAATTTCACACAATGCCTCACACAACAGGCCAAGGCAAAGCCTGCTGAGTGAATATATCACTCTAAGTATGAGGCATATGGAGGATGTTCAAAGATGTTGCTGATTGCTGCTGCCGCAGCAAAACTTCTTTTTTCCATTAATGATTAGGCTCAAGTCAACATTTTTCTTTCCAGCTTCTCTTTGCTCATGTGTGTGGGCCCATGAGCACATGGCACATTTAGAAGTTGTTTACTTGTACAATTCAAGCTTTCTTCAGTTTGAGATTCTTATCAGATAAACTTTTTTTAAAAAAGTGGACTCCCATAAGACTATTTGCATTGTTCCTCAAATGTTTTTGATGCTATTGAAGTGTATATTACTTTAGGTAAAACATTCGTGTCAGTGGTCTCTGAAGGGGGTTAGGGAGTGTAGTCAATGGAGTAAGCAGGATGATCCATTAGAGTGTGGGAACAAAATACTAGAACTTCTATTTCAATTGTTATCTAACATAAAAAATAACTTAAACTTCATTAGTATTTAATAGATGGATTGGAGCTGGCACATTTATCCAGTCACTGTGTGAGCTGGTCACAAATGGTCCCTGAGATACTCTGAGTGAAGTGGGAGTCCCACATTTTGCAGGGATTGACCCAATGGCACACCTGCTTGTTGGTTTATTAATTCTAAACACACTCTATTTTACAAAGTAAAAAATGTTTTTTAAAATAAATCCGTGGATTGAAAAATAGTGGAAAAATACAAACAATAAAAAAACGAAAACATGACAGAGCTATAATTCTAGCAGTAGCTCTTTGGTAATCACACCAGGAAATAAAAACAATGGTTATCTAATTATATCTGTTGAGAAGATGGCCAATTAATTTAAAAAATCCTAAAGAAAATTTGTTGAGATAAAGTTTTACACTCACCTTTGTTAACAAGAAATAATGTGTGTTGAAGCTTAATCAGAGTACTTACAGCATACATATATTGAGGTCACTTCTTTTTTTAATTGGATATGCAATCAAGCTGTTTGGAGACCACTTAGAAATATCGCTTGGAATTTGTATACTTGATTGTGTGTGTTACTGGTTGAGAAGACACGTATCAACAGGGCCTGGGAATATGTGAATTCAGGGTGAGGGCAAGGAAACAGGCAAACATCAAACATCAGAAGTAGGTGGATTCTATGGTTTAATTGTACAATTGATTGTCTGGATGTGTGAACCTTGATGCTACGTGAGTTGTTAAGTGTGTGGGCATCCTTGTCAAAGCCTGGACCGCTGTCTGTGTTCCACATGACCGAAAGGAGAAGTAGCATGATGTCTTGCTGTTCCAAGCAGGAGGTCAGGCATTGGCAAGTGATAAGTAACACAATGCTGCAAGCAGAGTAAAAATCTCAAGATAAGTGTCATGAGATAAATAGCTAGCCATGAAAGCCTAAAACATTAAAATGATTTATTCATAACAACTGACTCTTACATGTGGGGGTAAAAAGACTTTTATTTGGATTAGCTCAGATATTCTACTAGTGGACATCTACCTAGAGACTCCAACTTAATTTACATCACTTTGAATCAATTAGTTAAGCAAATGTTTATTGAATGACTGCGAAGTAATGAGTGCTAGTAATTGATGCCACTTATGGAGCATTTTCTGTGCCAGGCTGTGGGCTAAACCTCCTCAGTATATCATCGTGATTAATCCTTACAACAACTTTTAAAGTAGATGTTGTCATCCCAGTTACAGAGATAAGGAAATCCAGGCACAAAGAGGTCAAGTAATTGGCCCAATTCTAAACAGAAGTTCCTGGAATGACCTCAGATCTGTCTACACAAGATGGATGGAAAACTATAGGAAGAGTGGAGTGATGGGAAAAGGAGGAAAGAACAACCTCGGAAAGTGGGAGAGCAGCAGCCTCTCTCTCGGAGCTCCTTTCTTATGGAAACTGCCGGGTACTTTGCCCTCAGATCCCTCTAGCTGTGTTATTTGAAACTTTCCTCAAGCTCTAGACCCAGTCTGGCACCATGGAGGGGAAATACAAGACTTCTCTAGCTGTAGCTCTGCGTCAGTGTTTCAGGACTACATCAGTCTTGCAGCTCTTCCCATTCTGACCCCGGCCTCGTGACTGCCCAGCATCTGGCCTTCTGCTCAGTCCTCTATGGCTGCTCTCCCTATTCCTGAAAATCAGGATCTCAGAGACTGAGGTCTTGGAGATCTGTTGCCAGATGTTTCTCAGGCCAACCATAGCCTTCTTGGGTCTCTTCTTACAGAAGACATGAGGTTGAGGACCAAGAGGCCGCCAGCATCCTTCAAACCCCATCACCTACCCCGTTCTTGTTTGAATAAACGCTCCAGGTCTTGGCGTTTTTGAAACAGAGGGTCATGGGGTTGTTATATCTAACTTGGGCTTCCTGAGAAGTTGGCCTGTCCTTTGAATGCAGATCAGCTTGCTCTCCTGCCCTGCTTACAAGTCCTCTGTTTAGGCTGATCTGACTGCTCTGCCTCAAGTTCTCTCTTCCTGCCTTCCTTAATCTGGCTTCTTTCCCATGCCTGAGCCTCAATTAAAATAGGGCTGATCTGGTCAAATTGTGAAGTTTGTCTTGACTCTTTCCCAGGTTCCTCTTTGTTTTGTTTCTACTCTTTGACATTCAGACTTTAAAATTATCATCATCATCATCATCATCATCATCATCATCGTTTGTATTTTAGCTCCATATATTTGTTTTGTTTTAATAAAAGACACAGAATAAAGGTGAAGTCCTCATGGTTTTCCTATTCAGCCTCTCTGTTCCCTTTCTCCCTAGAGACATTCAATATCATGAATTCCAGCTGATGTTGTTATATTTTTATACATATATGTGTATGTAAATAATGAATAAAAAACAATGTTTATTGATCACTTAATATACACCTAGCAGTGTTCTAAGTTATTGACGAGTATTCCTTCCTTGACTTTGAAAACAATCTTATGAAATAGGTACTGTCATTATCTCCATTTTAAAACTGAGACAGCCGGGCCGGCCCCGTGGCTTAGCAGTTAAGTGTGCGCGCTCCACTGCTGGTGGCCCGGGTTCGGATCCCGGGTGCGCACTGACACACCGCTTCTCCTGCCATGCTGAGGCCGTGTCCCACATACAGCAACTAGAAGGATGTGCAGCTATGACATACAACTATCTACTGGGGCTTTGGGGGAAAAAAATTAATAAATAAAATTATTAAAAAAAAAAAAAAAACTGAGACACCAAAAGCTTAAGTAACTTGCACAAGGTCTCAGAGCCAATGAGTGGTGGAAATGGGATTCAAAGGCTGGCATCTGACTCCAGGCTCAGTGGGCTTCATCATATGCTAATGCTTTTAACCACTCTAATGTTACACAATGTTTTGTGGTATTGCTTAGAGTGATTTTTCAAATGCTCAAAAATGCATTTAAAAAATTTCCCTCCATATATTTTTGTTCAACATTTTATTTTTGAGATACGTATTAATCTAATCATTGACAACATCCTGTCAGAAATATCCATCATAATTTACTCTATTCTCGATGGGCATCTGGAGTGTTCCTGATTTTTCACTACTACAGGCTGTGCTGCAGTGAACATTGTTGGGCATGTCTCCTTGTAAACAGTCACTTTCACCTCCGATTCAAATATGGCTATTTCACTAGTGCCTTTTTCAATTGATAAAGATGACGTGGTTAATTTCAATGATTCCTACCAATATATGACTGATTAGTAAAAGATTAATCCTTTGCTGGACTTTGCATTTAAGAGACCCACTTATTAGCTGAAAGAATTTAACCTGTAATGGTTGATATAACGGTGTGAAGAATTTCAGAAATTAGGAGGTAAGGCTGGATTTGAAGATTGTATATGGGAGGTGATAGTCCCAGTGCCTGCAGGACTCCTGTTAGCCATCCAATAGGACCGACCTTTCTCTTCTGGGTCATGGAAATATGAGTGTCCAAAGACATTTTTTTTCAGCACCAATATTTCAATGTGGTTCAGATCCTACCCAAACCACTTTCAGTGCTCCTTTTCCTACCTTATAAATTGTAAATATATAGACAGAGTATTTATTGGGTTACAAAATAGTCTGTAGTATAATAGCTGTGTGACTTTAGGATATAGGAAAACGTATTTCTAAATTTTGATAACTATGGGGTGAATATATTTGCATACCAAATGAGATTTCCTCTGCAGACCAGGCAACCTGACTCTTCAATATTTTAAGTTCTTGCCCTTTGAATGGAGATGGTCTGAATGGAAGCACCAGAGAGCTATCTACCAGAAGCCCAAGAATATTTCATGTTGTGACAACTGTAGTCTTTCATTCCTGGAGAAGCTTCGCTAGAATCAAGTTTTTGCTGGATGAACTCATTGTGAATGAACTTGGTTGTCCGTTTGTTATTTTATATATTTTATGTGTGTGTGGCTCTCAATATACATCTTGGTGCATGACACAGATGTTGTCTTGGAATAGAAGACCCATTGGACTTGAACTTTAACAAGAAGAAAGTAGAATTTCCCATTAACAGCATAGTATCCAGGAAGAACATTGAGCATGGAATTAGAATACCTGGTTCTGATTCTAAAACAGGCTTGATGAAATCAGGCAAGTTGTTGTAAATAGGGATCATAACATTAATGATCTTAACATATTGTAAAGTGATTATAATAATATCTTCTAAATTAGTATAATTTATCCAAATGAAGTTTTAAAAATCTAACCTGTTTCTTGAACACTGTTGTTGCACAGTTACCTGATGCACTAGTGATTTACATAGAAAAAAATCCTTTACAAACTTACTATAAAATGGACATAGTGATGTCTTATTCCTAGAGTTGTTGTGGGAGGAAAAATGTCTTGGTATGTGTAGAGAACTAGATGTAAGAAAAAAGCCTGGCAGCGTGGTAAGTTTTCTATAATTGTGATTCTGTTTTTCAGGGATCACTCAACTAGCCGGCTAAAAGTGAGAATAAGAGCCACTAGTTACCTTAAAATTTAAGTGCAGCACATGTCAATCTGGAAATCCAGCTACCTCTTCCCAGGAGAGGCCAAGGACAGCAGTTTAATGGGATGAGTAAACCTACCATTCCCTTACCCCCATATATAAAATAGATCTACAGAGAACGTGAGATATCACCTTTTAGGGAAAAAATGATTGTATGGAGTGGTAGCCAAGCCATCCCCAAAAAGAAAGGATTATGTGATTGGTTCTTCCACCTTCCCACAAGATGGGGAGTGCCCAAGTCACTTTCCCTGACCCCATACATAAGTCAAGGACTAAGGATGATCTGTTAAAAAATGCTGAGTCACTGAACTGATGGAGCATCTGTTCTTTAGGCTTGAACATGGAGAAAGGGCATAGAAATATGTGACAGAGTTGAAAGAGAAAATCCCAGGGTGCAGCCTGCGTGTCTATGTTTGGTACGACAAGGATATGTGACTAGGGTCTGGCTGAAGGTGAGCAGGTAGCTGAGTATTAAGCTTTCTTCTATCACTGCTTTCCCAGGTGCCACCCATTGGGCAAAGGAAGCCTAACGGTCAAGGACGTAGGGTGGATCACCTGGCACAGCCTGAGGCAAGGAGGAAGAAGCTGAGCCCCAGATACCCCACATTGGAAAGTTGTGCAGACAGAAACCCCTGGAGGTCCCACTAGAGAATCCATAAATGCCTCCCATAAGGAAGAAGGCATGTGATGGAGAGAGGGAAATGAGGGCGAGACAGTGGTCTGTTGCCAAAGAAGAGAGGCTGATTTACCATGAGCAGTCACTTGTGGAATGTCTTCCTTCCTCTCCTTCATCTTTGCTCCAATTCTAGAAGAATAATGACAGCAAAGAAGGTGAGGAATGGCACGAGAGAGAAGACCCCATCCACTCCCTCCCCACCTCCTGCTCCAAGCCGCAGAGATGCCTGTCTAGCCTATCTTGGACTGTAGAGGAAGAGAGCTGTGAATTGAATATAGGATTGTTTTAAAATGTAGAGCACCAAAATCAGTCTGAAAATGGATGAAATTGGACTGAGATATCACTCGGGAGCCTGAAGTCCAATGCGAATGGAGGCTTGACAAAGAATTCTTATTTAGAATAATAAAACTTTTTCATGGGTATACCACAAGTTGACGCACCTTGATGGAATCAGTTAAATTAGTTATTAATTGTACATTATAAATGTTTCTGTCCTTATAGGACTAAATGTCTTAAGAAGTCATTCCTGCAGATGGATCTTATGAGCGTTTCACTCAGTCTTGGCAGAGATGGAACTTGGCTGGCTTTTTATATGGCCAATCTTAAATTGTTCGTGCATTTGTTCATTTATTCAACCTACATTTATTGAGCATTTAGTGTGCCAGACACTGAACTACTGAACCAGACTCTTGGGATAATTAAGCAAACCAAATACTCAGTTCACATGATTTCACATGGAATAAAAAGACTTTCTCTGAAGCTTTTGAGGCACTGGCAGACCCTGCACAAAATAAATTGTGGGCTCTACAACCAAATAGCATTCTGAACTGCCTAGTAGAAATAATAGGGACCATGCATCTTAGGTTTTCCGGGACAGCCTTGGTTTCTTCTAATTTCATTTTTTTTTCAATAAAGTAAATTTATTCAATATGTAGCTAAATACAATTTCTTTTTTTATGACTTTGTAGCACTTTTCATTTAAATCTATAAATGATGAAACATCCTTTGTTAGACCACATGCCCCAATTTTTTATTTGAAAAATGTAGGTGCTTAATGCTGTAGATTTTTTAAAAAACAAATTTAGATCTAGATTATGAAGACAAAAATATGGAAGTTATTGTTTCCTGGAAACGCAGCTTTCCTGGCAGTTGTATCTCTTGGCATCTAACACTGTTTTTGACGGTGGAACAAGCCACAGCTCAAGCACCAGTCTGCTTTATGCCAACTTTAACCTGCAGTGATGTGAAGTCCACTGATCTCCTGTGCTTTCGAAGGTGATGAATTGATGCGCCTGTCTTCACTCAGGTCATACTTCCTCCAACATAAGATGAAAAAGAGCAGAGGGAGAGATGAGAGACAGAGTTCAAGAGAGAGAGACTTAGGGAAGGAGAGAGGAGAGAGCAAGCCAGGGTGAAATAGTTTGTAACCATCTCAGCTCTCATCGCAAAATAATTTCTTGCACAGGCCATTCAAGAAGCATGATGAGGATCATAATCAGCCATTGTTTTTAGATTCCTTTTAGTTTCATTGTGGAATAATTTAATTAAAATACATTTTTATTACCATTTTATGGCCTCTGTCTGCTCTTTCTACTGCTGTAATTTCCTGAAAAGGAGATGTATGGCATCCTGCGGGCCTCCCCGGTAGCTTTTCAATCATCAATTCGTATCTTCTGAGTTAGTTTCATTTTGCCAAAGGAATCCTTTTCTTATTTAGCATTCTTGTCACGAAAATGAGTGGTCTGATTCTCTGATGTACTGCACAGTTATGGGGAAAAAAATCCTTTAAATATTTTTATCTCCTTTGTGAACATGATAGGCTTAGAAAACAGAAGCCTGGCAATAAAAAACTTCTTTTAAAAACATGCCCTTCCACTTTCCCAACTGTGGCAGGCAGAATAAGCCCCCCCCCCGCCCCCCACCAAATATGTCAACATTCAATCCCAAGAACCTGTGAATGTGTTACCTTACATGGCAAAAGAGACTTTGTGTATGTGATTAATTTAAGGACCTTGAGATAGGAGATTATCCTGCATAATACAGGTGAGTCCATTGTAATCACAGGGTCCTTAAAAGTGGAAGAGGGAAGTAGAAATGAGCTCAGAGAAAGAGATGTGATGATGGAATCAGAGTCAGCGAGATGCTGTGCTGCTGGCTTAGAAGATGGACGGAGGGGCCATGAGCCAAGGAATGTGGACCACCTCTAGGAACTGGAAAAAGCAAGGAAACAAATTGTCCCCTCAGGGTCTCCAGAAGGAATGCAGCCTTGCTGACACCTTGATTTTAGCCCAGTGAAACCCATGTCAGATTTTTAAACTATAGAACTGTAAGACAGTAAATTTGTGTTGTTTTAAGCCACTAAGTTACAGCAGCAATAGAAAACTAACACATCAAATACCCTTTCTGTGTATAGGTTGAATCCTAAACTTATTAGCTTTTAATTGCATTATTTAATAAAAGTCTTCCTAACCTCACTAGCCTTTAATTGCAATATTTTATATAGTTGGAGAGGCTGTACTGACAGCAGATTTCTCACCTCTCTGCACTTCCTTTCTAATCGATGCCCTTTTTAGAAACCAATTTTCAGTGGCAACATCCTTATATTTGGACAGTTCCATTACTACTTATTCTCAAGTCTAATTTTAATCAAATTTGTCAGTAGATAGAAGACCCAAGCCAGACAGGGCTTCATGAATTTTATAACAGTTGATAAAATAGGAGGGAACACTCTCCTTCCTTTCATATTTGGAAGATTTCTCTTAATTTGAATCATAAGAGTGAAATCTGCCAAGATCACGTTCGTGTTGCACTGTCAGGGCGAATATTTTATGGCCAGTAATGTTATCTAGAAAGGAAGTCACTTCTTTGCAGCAAATATTAGTGCCTGAGACAAAGAGAATCTTGGTATGATTTTTTCAGCAACTCCCCTAATTGAAAGCCGCAAGTCAACGTGAACTTGGGATTCACTTATATAGATGTTAGTTTTTCAAGCACTTTGTCTTCCTGTCATGCGTTTTTTCCATACAAACTCTGTTACTCTGTAACACACTGGAGTTTAAACAACTCTCAGGGTTCTCAGTCACACCAGATGTAAGGAAAAGTAAGAAAAGAAGAATTTGTGGTTTCCTTTTTTGTAGTTTTAATAGGGGCTTTGTAAAGACTATGTAGCCTTTGGATTAAGGCTGTGCCTCTGCTACAAATTCAGATAATAAACAGAGACAACAACACTCCAGGGAGGTCTTTGCACAGATCTAGCAAATGTCAGGCAGTGGTTTTTCAGGTTCCTTGTTAATGGGAAGCTAAATTCCACTGTGATTTTACTATAAAATTCATGGCAGTAGATTGATTTTTAACAGTGATATTCACATAACATTATTTCTCAAAGAGTTGAATGGAGCAATGGTGTGATGGTGTGTGTGTTTGTGTGTGTGTGTGAGAGAGAGAGACAGAACGAGAGATGAGAAGCCTCAATGAGACACAAAACAATCTTTGCAAAGGAACCTGATTCTAATTCAAGGAAACAATTCCTAATCTGAAATCAGGGTATACCAAATAAGAAGCAAAATAATTTAAAACTTGAGTTGGAAATGTCCTGCCCTTCTGCTTCCTGCTTCCCTTCGTTTTCCAGCTCTTCTCATCCCCTAAACTGTTCTTCCCTCTCTCTCCAGGAAGAGGACACTGACTTTGCAGTGATATTAAAAGCCTTCACAAGACAACTCTATTATCTCCCCAATAACAACAAAGCATCTTCCTAATAGCAAACAAACATAAATTTGTATCTACCCTGTCTTTCTTCCTTCTCATTACCATGGAGATGTCCCTACTATCTAAAACTTTGAATTGCACCCCCTCTTTCTTGCTTTGGAACTTTACACGATTGCTTGTTTCTTCTCACCTTGCATAGTCAATCTTTCCTTAATTGGATACTTTCCATCAACTTTTAAGCAAGCTTATTATCTCTTTTATTTTTTAAGAACAACAAAAAGAATCCTCTTTACCCTTCAGACACTGCATTCTCTTTTCCTCCCCTCTACAGCCGAATGTCTTCTGATTGCCTCTGAGTTCACCTCATTTTGGCCTTTGATCCCCTGCCTCCACCAAAATTGCTCTCATTTATGTCATCAATAATGTCCCTTTCACTAAATGAACAAACACTTTCACTTCTCCTCTTCCTGACCTCTCAGCAGCTTTGGACACACCCTCCTTCTCAAAACACTCTTTCTTGGAATTCTGTGATACAACACTTTCTTGGCATTTCTCTTACTTCTCTATTCACTCTTTTCCTATTTCTGTTTTAGGCTCTACCTCCTGTATCTAATCATTGGCTGACGGAGTTACTGACAGTTCCATTTGGGGCCCTCTTCTCTCAACTCTACACTCTATTTCTAGACAATCGAACTCTTGCCCATGCCTTCAATTACCATCTCTAAGCTAATGAATCCCAAATATCTTTCTCTTGCCCAGACTACTCCTTTGTTTCACACCTGAATATCTATCTGCCTACTTGGCACTTTGTCTTCAGTAGCTCAAAGTCACCTAAACCAAATATGTCCAAGAATATACTCACAATTACTCTGCTTCCTATCCCTTCACCTTGATCTTTTTTAAGCCAATGCCATCAGCAATGCTATCAGTGAACGCTCCAACTTCCACCTACGTATGCGAGTCAGGAGGTAAAATCATCTTTGACAAATCCCTCTAATTCACTACACCAATCCCATTCAGCACTACTTTTACTTTACTTTTCTAAAAATCACTCAAATATATCCCCTACTCATCATCTGTATCAACTTCAACCACTGTAACTACTTCCCTTCCAATGCATTTTCTATCACATAACTAGAGTAATCTTTTCATAGTGCAAATCTGATCATGTTACTTTTAATCCCTCTCTCTCTCTCTTTTTTTTTTTTTTGTGAGGAAGATCAGCCCTGAGCTAACATCCATGCTAATCCTCCTCTTGTTGCTGAGGAAGACCGGCTCTGAGCTAACATCTATTGCCAGTCCTCTTCCTTTTTTCTCCCCAAAGCCCCAGTAGATAGTTGTATGTCATAGTTGCACATCCTTCTAGTTGCTGTATGTGGGATGCGGCCTCAGCATGGCCGGAGAAGCGGTGCGTCGGTGCGCGCCCGGGATCCGAACCCGGGCCACCAGTAGCAGAGCGTGCGCACTTAACCGCTAAGCCACGGGGCCAGCCCTGATCATGTTACTTTTTAGGTTAAACTTTTTGATGGCTTCTCACTGCTCTGTGGATAAAAACAACGTCATTTCACATGCCCTGTGGTTATTTGTATTCTGGTCCCTGACTGCTTCTCCAGTATCGGTGTGCGCCATACTCCCATCCTCTTTGATTGGCTCCAGGTGCATTGTCATTCTTTCAGCCTCATATACATGCCACATTCCTCCAGCCACAGGGCTTTTGTACATGCTTGGATGCTCTTCTCTCATCTCTTTCTCCACTGAACTCCTAGACATCAAAGATCATCTCTTCATGGACTCCTCCATTGACTTTTCTAACTAGACCAAATCCCCTCACTAAATCATGTATTTCTACTTCATAGCACTTAGGACAGTTAGAATTTAATATACATTTGTCTAATTGGTTAATAACCACAGTATTTGGCTTCATGAAACATACAGGGACTACAATGTTAAGTCATTGTCTTCTTTGTGCTTAACTAAAGTCAGTTAGCAAAGGTGCCTGGGAAAATGATTTGTTGAACAAATAAAAGGAAAGGACTTAGAAATTATTCTAATCTGTTTTAGAGAGCAGTAGACTGAATCCCAGAAAGGTGAATCACTGAAACTGAAACTCAACTTCCATAATTCTAATACTAGGACAAATGTGTGGTATAATATTATGTTTTTAAATGTGCTTTATGCTCTCTTTATGCAGTAATACTAATCTCGGTGGGGTTGGCATCAATTGTTTTAGTAGTGGTGGCATTAGAAGAATTACAGGTAAAGTCTGTATTCAGCACCAACTGTAAGTAGTTAACTTTTATAGACAAATTACCCAAACCCAAATTTTCTTGTCTAAATTCCTGTAAATGATGAAGCTTCTCATGTGAAATCAAACTTTCTACCCTGGATTGAACTAGAAATATGTATATGAAATAGAAAACAACTCTATAGGAATTAGGTACAAGGAATCCTAACTACTTCAGAATTGGCCTGGCTAAAACTCCAAATAGAATGATGGCAAGTTCTCCCCATTACTCTTTGTGGAAGCAAGCCAGTCACTTGCTTATTTGTTCTCAGATCAGTTAATTGCCTGGTCCCATTTTGACTCTGCATTGCAAGGAACTACTAGTTAGCTATTAGGTAGGATAAACTCATGGGAAGAGAAGACAAAATACAAGAGGGAATTTAAGGTTGTATCTCCTCTCACGTTGACTTAAGCAGTGTCTCTGGCAGCAGCTGTATCTCCTCCTTCACTCCTGGCAGATAACCCCTCATTCAGTGGCCCTAACTCCCAAAGGCAGCTTCTCCTGTGGTTCTCGCCCTCATTACATATTCCCAACTTTGGGGCTTCAGTAAAATCACTTCTGCTTTCTCTGGCCCTGTGGGGTGATGCTGGTTTTCTTGCTGTTGCTAATTTGTGCATTGCTTCATGCACTCCTATTAAGTTTCTCAGTTCTACCAACCCTTGTGCAACAATTTGCCTGCATTAAATTTCCTTTATTTGAAATACTTAAATTGATTTATATTTTCCTCACTAGACCTTGACTGATACAATTTTTTTGGGGGGTATCAGGATTTGTCCTAGGAAACAGATTCTCAAGAACAAATTCTGAGTTCAGATTGCTTGCTTCTGTTAGCTTGAACATGGTGCAAAACTTCTTTCAGGTGGAAAAATGGGATACTATAATTAATCTGTCTCATCAAGTGGCATGACAAGTACTTAAATTATAACCTGGTTTGTTTGGGATGATGTGCCAATTGAAAGCTAGGCTTCAGGAAAACAAGTAGCTGTTGATTTGACTACAAAAAAGGGATGGCTGTTTCTGAGTGTGCTGGACTGCATACAAAAAGAAAACGATAAGCTTAGAGCTTTAAAGTCCTAGCTCAAGGGACAACAAGAGAATCAGAGAGCTGCTATAGCATTCTTAGAATTTTTTTGTCAGGAGGTAAATACGGTTGAGAATCAGAACCATGTGTAATTTGCAGAATTACCATGCAAGTTGAAAACACAGACTCACCAGTTTATTATGTTAGTATTGAGGAATTAATTTTAAAGAGAGGATCTCTGCGAGTTTGGATGGGGGATATTTGAGCAGATGTGGTTGAATTTGAGAAGCATGAACATAACATATCCCCAAGTTTCCATGACCAGCAGATGCAGCTGTGTCTGATGAAGATAGTCTTCCGTTAAAGAGCCTATAATTTATTCACCTGAAAAAGTTGCCTTGAAAGGAGACGCTTATTTCACTCAAGACTCACCAGAAGCATGTCTTATTGCTTCCAGCTCCATAACTAGAGTCAGATGGCAGCATACCTCACTCAGGTGGAGAATTGCAAGGTCTGGTCCAGGAATAAATAACTTATACACCAAAAGAATTGTAAATATTTGCTAATTTTTGTTAGCAGTCCACTGGAAAGCATGTGTGGAGATGGAGTCTATATGAGTTAGACTAAGGAGGGCAGAATATAATATTTATCAGTATAGGTGTATTTACCTGAGAATCCAGGTTAATTGTGCTAGCTCAAACAGCTGAAAATTGCATTAAAATGTTGCTTAGTTGGTTTACTGAAACATGTACTTTAAAGTGGCCTATAAGAAATTAAGGTAAAATGCCAGAATTCTTCTGGGTTAAAGCTGAAGAAAAATTCAAAAGCATAAAGGGAAGAGAATGTTGGAATGAATTATTTATGTTCAACCTACTCACTCTCCTCCTGACTACTTCTTGCTAGAGAAATCAGAGGACTCTTCTTTTACTAAACTATCAATTATTGCATCAATGAGAGGAGCCCCAATAACCTTAACTGTCTGTAGTGACTTTCCTCTGCAGGCTGTAGATGACAGTAAGAGATGCTGCCTTTGAAATGAACTGATTTCAATATGAAGATGAGATTTTGGAATGTCAGGGATCAGCTGGCAATATCACTGTACTGGTAGAGAACAGATGACCACAATTAGCGTAATGAGCAAGAAGGAGTGAGTGGCAATCAAGGTGTTTTTAAATGCAAGAATCTATGACGGTAGCTAATTAATCATAGCTTCTCTAGGACTTAAATAGAAGGACAGCCCAAGGAAGAATTACTTGACCTGCCTAACCATAAAATACTAGGTGTAGTGATCAGAAAACTGTCTTGAATAAGTGCAATAGGAACACAACCTCTCTTCTTCCCAGACACGAGGCAGTTCATGGATCCAGAGCCTAAGGAGGACGCTAGTTTCCCTTGAAGAAGGATTATGGAACATTGCCACAAGTATATACTATAAATCATCTGCCATGTCTTCCTCTAAAAGGATCTGAAATTATTTATCTGAATGACTGTGCAAAGAGGAAAGGAAAATATCCAGGCATTTTGGAGATTTTTAGACATGGATTCTTAATTGATGCTAATATCTGGTGCCCCAAAATGCAATTCTAATCCAGTGGCCAGAGTAGAAGCTTATAGATATCAGGTGGTAAATGGAATTTTGGCCCCAATTAATCCCACAGTGAAGCCAAACTGTGGTTATTTCCCCAGTTCCTGAATGTAGAGTTAGGAATACTTGGAAACTGGCTTAATCCTGACATTGGCTCCTTGACTCATGGAATGGGGGCTATTATGTTATGAAGAGTCTAGTCAAAGCCTCTGGAAGTGTATCCCTCAACTGAAATAATAAATAAAAAGCAAACCTTGTAGGGATTACAGACTGAAGTGTCACCATCTAAGATTTGAAGTATACAAGTTATGATTGTTATCACATTCATGTTTAACTTCCTTGCCTGCCCCAGGTTAAAGCCAATGTATCTTTAAAAATGATTGAGAATTTTAATAAATTTTATCCAGTAGTAATTCCAATTGTAGTTGTGTTCCAGGTGTGATTTATTTGCTGGAGCGCATCATTACCACACGTGGATCCTGGTATGCGACTATTTATCTGGTAATACTTTATTTCTCCTACAAATGAACAAGAGTTATCAATAACAATTTGTTTTACTTGGAAGTAAAGGAAGTAGTACACCTTTCCTGTCTCAGCTCAGGGCCATGCCAACTCCATTACTCTCTGTCACAGTGTAGCACAGAGGTACTGATGGTCTTGCATTGCACAGAATATCATGTTGTCACTACATTGAAGACATTATGCTGATTGGTTCTGGTGAGCAACAAGTAGCAAGAAATGTGTGCTAGAGACTGGAAGAAATTGGCCTGACATTTCATTGAAAAACTTTCAATTTAGTGTGAATGACAAGTTTCTGTGCCTTGCATTTCTTGCCATGGGGAAAGATGTACATATAAACCTTGTGAGTCTTTATGAAATTTGGAGGCAACATAAACCGTAATTGGTGTATTGTTCTGATTCATTTACTGAGTATCTCATATGATCACTAGTTTTTAGTAAGGCTCAGAGAAAGAGAAGGCTCTGCTGCAGCTCTAGGCTTTCATACAAGTACAAATTGTCCTGTTATTTGGACCTTGACAACTAAAGATGCTGTATTAAGCCTCTAGTAGGTCAATAAGAAAATCACAGTATGAGTCCTTAGTGGTTTGGAGCAAAACCACGTCATCTTCTACTGAATACAACTGGCTTACCACTGGGCTGTAGAAATTGTCTGCTTGACCGTGGGACACCAGATAATTATATATTCTGAGCTGCTCATCATGAACTAGGTACTATCTGATTTACCAAGTCATACGGTTTGATTTGTGCAGCAGCAATCCATCATCAAATAAACATATATGTAATATTGGGGTTGCAAAGGTCTGGAAGGCACAAGTAGGGAGCATTTGTAGGTGTCATAGACTCTAATAACATCTGCTCTGGGCCTCATAGGGAATTCTCATTAACAATTGATGGAAGACAAAAAAATTCAAGATTGGTTTACAGATGGGTCCGTACAATTTGCTAGAACCAGCCCAAAATTATTACTGCTACGTTACAGAACCACTGAGGTAGCTCTTAAAGAGAATTGCCAAGGAAATTCCCATTGGATGACTGAACTTCAGACACACATCTCGTTATCTCTTTTGACTGAAAGTAGATATGTCCTGAGGTATGGATCTATGAATATCTTGTTAGCAATAGCTACTGATTTGGTTTGTTTTTCAGGAACTCAGAACAAACACAGAAGATTAGTGACAATGAGGTTTGGGAGGAGATATATAGATAAACTCCATGTAATAGTGTGAGCATATTTGTGTTCCATGTGAATGCTCTTCAAAGGATATCCATGCAGAAGTATCTTTCAATAATCAGGTGGATAAGATGATGCATTCTGTGGATGTCAGTCTCTTCTCTTAGCCACTCTGAGGATTGCTCAACAAAATGGCCTCTAAAGGCAGGAAAGGAAGGTTTGCGTGGATGCAACAACATGGACTCCTCCTCATGAAGACTGATATGGCTACCTGGCTCCTGAATACCTAGTGTATTGAGAGCAAAAGCCAACTCTGAGCCCCTAATATGGTACTACTCCACCACCAGGGGTCAAGCTAGCCACCTGGTAGCAGCTTAATTATATTTAACTCCTTTTCAATCATAGGTTAGGGGCAGCAATTTGTACTTACTGGAATATATCCTAATTGGTTTATAGTTGTTTTACATGCCTAAAATATTTTGCATGCACCACCTTCATGGATTTAGTCAGTCCCTGAATCATCACGATGGTACCCCATACAACATTGCTTTTGACTCAGGAAATTATTTCACATCAAGAGAAGTGCCCATGAAATTCATTAGTCTTAACCTTATACCTTCTCTTTCAGAAGCAGGTGGCCTGATAGAATGGTAGATCATCAACTAAGATTCAGTATCAGCACTAGCTAGGAGACAGCATTCTCTGGGATTAAGTTGTTCTCCCACAGGATGCAGTATTTGCTTTGAACTAGAGTCCAGTACACGACACTTTTTCTCCCATGGAGAATTTGCAAGTCTTGGTACCAAAGTCTAAGTAGAAGTGGACCCTCTTGTTATTACACCTAATGACAGAGTCACAGAATTTTTGTTTCCTATCCCTATTCCCATTTAGAGATCTTAGTTCCCAAAGGAGGAATATTTCTACCAGAGAATACAACACTTATTCCATTGGATTAGAGGTATTTTGGACTCCTTGTGCCATAGACCCGATAGTCGGAGAAGGATGACTGGGTCTGACTGGGTGATTAATTCTGATTTTTAAGGGCACATTGCATTGCTTCCACGCAATGGGCGTAGGTAAAAACTCAAAGCCTGATTCTTAGATTCTGGACCTTAGTGGATTCACTAGAGTGTCTCTTAGTTATTTCATGTTTAATAGTAAATGTCAATGGAAAATAACATTAACCCAATAATAGCAGAAAGCTAAATATGCAGACATTTCAGGAATACATGTTTGGAACATCCTGCCAGTTAAAGAATCCTGACTGAATTGATGGCTTAGGGTAAAGGTGACATTTTGTTTGAGGAAAGAAGTGAGAGGTATCAACTATGACTAGTAGAATAACTTTGGAAAAGAGTTTGATAGTTTCCTTTTTTTCTTTCTTTTCTTTGTACATCACATTCCCAGGATTCATTTGTCTTATAATTGGAAGTTTGTGCCTCTTGACCCCCTTCATCCATTTCACCCACCCCTCCCGACCCCTGCCTCTGGCAACCACCAATCTATTCTCTGTGTGTATGAGTTCAGTTTCTTTTTGTTATAGATTCCAGATATAAGTGATATCATACAATATTTGTCTTTCTCTGTCTGACTTATTCCGCTTTGCATAAGGCCTTCAAGGTCTGTCCATGTTGTCGCAAATGGCAGAATTTTCTTCTTTTTTATGGCTGAATAATATTCCATTACATATATATATATATACCACATTTTCTGTATCCATAAATCCATCAATGGACACTTAGGTTGTTTCCATGTCTTGGCTATAGTAAAAATGCTGCAATGAACATGGGTGCAGATATCTTTTCAAGATAGTGATTTAATTTTCTTCAGATAAACACCCAGAGTGGAATTCCTGGATCATATGGTAGTTCTGTTTTTAATGTTTTGAGGAAACTCCATACTGTTTTCCGTAGTGGCTGTACCAATTTATATTCCCACCCACAGTACAAAAGGGTTCCTCTTTCTCCACATTCTTGCCAATATCTGTTATTTCTTGTCTTTTTGATGATAGCCATTCTAACAGGTATGAGGTGAATATCTCATTGTGGTTTTGATTTGCGTTTCCCTGATGATTAGTGATGTTGAGCACCTTTTCATGTACCTGTTGGCCATCTGTATGTCTTCTTTGGAAAAATGTCCATTTATATCCTCTGCCCACTTTTTTTTTTTTTTTTGTGAGGAAGAGCAGCCGTGAGCTAACATCCATGCTAATCCTCCTCTTTTTGCTGATGCAGACCGTCTCTGAGCTAACATCTATTGCCAATCCTCCTCCTTTTTTTTCCCCCAAAGCCCCAGTAGGTAGTTGTATGTCATAGTTGCACATCCTTCTAGTTGCTGTATGTGGGACGCGGCCTCAGCATGGCCGGAGAAGCAGTGCATCTGTGTGTGCCCGGGATCTGAACCCGGGCCGCCAGTAGCGGAGCGCGCGCACTCAACCGCTAAGCCATGAGGCTGGACCCTCTGCCCACTTTTTAATTCAATTGCTTGTTTTTTGCTATTGAGGTGTGTGGATTCTTTATATATTTTAGTTAACTCCTTATCAGATATAAGATTTTCAAATATTTTCTCCCATTCAGTTGGTTACCTTTGCATGTTGTTGATGATTTCCTTTGCTGTGCAGAGCTTTTTAGTTTGATGTAGTCCCACGTTTATTTTTTATTGTGTTGCCTTTGCATTTGGTGTCAAATCCAAAAAATCATTGCCTAGACTGATGTCAAGGAACTTACCTCCTATGTTTTATTTTGGTAGTTTTATGGTTTCAGGTCTTATGTTCAAGTCTTTAATCTATTTTGAGTTAATATTTGTGCATGGTGTAAGATAATGTTCCAGTTTCATTCTTTTGCATGTGGCTGTTCAGTTTTCCCAACACCAATCATTGAAGAGACTATAATTTCCCATTGTACGTTCTTGGCTCCTTTGTAATAAATTAATTGACCATATATGCATGGGTTTAGTTCTGAGCTCTCTGTTCTGTCCCATGGATCTGTTCACTTGTCTGTTTTTATGCCAATTGCATACTGTGTTGATTACTATAGGTTTGCAATATAGTTTGAAATCAAGAATGTGATGCCTCCAGCTTTGTTCTTCTTTCTCAAGATTGCTTTGGCTATTCCGGGTGTTCGCAGTTTCTTAAGCAGTTAAACATATTCCTACTATATGATCCAGCCATTCCACTCCTAGGTATTTACCCAAGAGAAAAGGAAATACATGCACATATGAGGATGTGTACATGAATATACATATCAACTTTATTTGTAGTAGCCCCAAACTGCAAATAATCCAAATGTCTATCAACAGATGAATAGATAACAAATGATGGACTATCTATATAATGAAATACATAAAATAGAATTTTACTACCCAACAATGAAAAAACAATGGATTATTGATGCACACAACAGCATGGATAAGTATCAAAACAACTTGGCTGAGTGAAGGAAGCCAGATAAAATACTGTATGATTCCATTTGTATAAATTTCTAGAAAATGCAACCTACTTAATAGTAACCAAAAGAAGATCAGCTGTTACTTGTCTTGGTGGCAGGGGAGGCGGGGAAGAGGGAGCAACAGAAGAGAAGGATTTCAAAGGGGCATGAGGAAGTTTTGGGAGGTGATGGTTTCCTTGCTATATTCATATCAAATTGCTTACTTTAAATGTGTGTGCTTTATTGTATGTCAATTATACTTCAATAAAGCTGTTTAAAAAATATCAACTATGGCCTCATGACCAGTTACAGACTATAGCAGCTATGCATATTTGTTATGTATATGTTATTACTTTTGTTTCCTTTCCCCTATTGTTGTGTTTCAAAAATGTTGGTAGTGATTACTTTTACAAATTAGCTCATAGGTCACTGGACTAGTGATGGCATGAAGGGGACGACTGTGTATCACACAGAGATACTTTACTTCAATATGGACACAATGATTGATGGATCTTTACCTGTCCCCACTTCAGAAGAGGGGGTAGAGAACATGTTCATTTTATGCAGGGCAGTTATTCTGTGGATAATGTTCTGTGAAACAGGAGAGTGAAGTTGTTATGGTAGGAGAGTCAAATATAGGAATGCAGTGAATGCTGATTAGCAAAAAAGGGGTGGACTGTGTAGGTTGTATGATGTTTTCTCTCCTATTCGTTCTCTGCACCTTTCCTGCACTGCTCTGTGTCACAAGTCAATTCATTACCTGTATTCCCCTGCCTACTAGCTCCTAGATGTGCTTGACCAATGGGAGTACTAGCAGAAAACCAGAGAAAAAGGAAGAAGCCAGTAAATTTCTTCCTTCCTTGCTCTATCTGGTGGCATCGTGAACCAGGTGCATTTCTTTTATGGTTCCAGCTCTCGCCAGGGAGCCCATCAATTTATCTTTTAGGCCTGAGAGGGGAAGCTCCTGCCATGGTCCTAGTTCCAGCCAGACATCCTTGGCTTCTGGTTTCCTGTAATATCATACAGTAATTTTCTGCTCTTGCTAATTTCTAGGTTGCCTCACTGCCTTGATTTGCCTTTTTCACTTTCCTATCACTTACGTAAACAGTGCCCTGTTTTCAATTTCCTTTGTTTGAAAAATAATTCCTTTTGTTTGAAATACATGGACCTGATTGATATAAGAAGTGAAAATACTGGGTAAATAAAAAGAACAGTAGGTTATTTTCATTTCAGCTCAGGCTGTTATCTCAAGTGGTACTGAGTAAACTCGTTAATTCTCTTTGATGTGGCACGAAGCTGAACCTCCTTCATGTCACACAAGGCCCTCCTGGACATGGCTTCTGCTTGTCTCTTCAGTATCTTCTGATGCTCTCTGCCTCACTTCATGGTTCAGCCATTCAGAATCACTTGCACTTCCCCCAGCATTGGGGGGGCTGTTGTTTTACTCCCCCATGCCTCCACCAGGTCTGGAAAGCCACTACCTCTGGATTCTCACTTATTTTCTCAAGACTCTTTTCAAGTGTCTCTTGCAATGTGACACCTTTCCTGTCACCTGGACAGAACGGATCCCTTCTCTTTGTTACCCTAAGTCTATTCCACACAGTTACTTATGAAAACATCATGAGCTCCTTGAGGATGAGGAGTTAGTCATCTCTGTATCCTTGCACATGGAAGACTGTCACGTTTTTGATGAAGGAATCATTGAAAAAAGAATGGTGATGAGTGGTGTTTATACTAGGTATTTCTTCAAGATCAACCCGTTAGCTTCCCAGTTAGCAAGGTAAATCTTTTCAGTCATCAAAAGTGATTTGACAACTGAAAATATTAAATAATAGCCTATGGCCATAGCCTGCCTTCTGTATAAGGAAATAGAGCTCATTTGGAAGACATCTGTACATCACTTGGGCCCTCCGACTACATAAAGAAAAATATAATAGTCTGCCAGTAGCTTGCTTGTTTCACAGTAGCTTATTTTCCGGCGCATAGGATATTGGCCATAATCCCAAAGAACAAATGTTGATCAGACTGAAGGTGGGCAGGCTGTGAAAATGGAATAAACAATGGCCCTCTAACATGTTGGAATAAAGCATATTTAATGTCTTTGGAACTTACATTAATGATCATTCTAGATTATTGAGTGCACCTTTGTTTTCTATTTACTGGAACCTTTGGGGGATTGAGGCTACTGTCCTGGCAAAACAGTTCAATCATTCTGGCCCCTTCAATGATAGTGACATAACCATAGTCATGCTCTCCAAGAATTTTTCCTTCTTTCTCCACATCTAATGCATCATGAGTGTTTCTCTTGGGCGAGAGGTAAAAATGATTTGCAGAAACCTGTGAAGGCTGGGGGCCCAGTTTTCTAGTCTTTTAGTGATGATTTATACTTCTTTACGATCCTGAAATGCTGCACTCTGAGAAGGTTTGCAATTTTGATGTTCAGCTGATTTCAAACCAACCAGCATTAAGCCTATTGCATTAGCTTGGATTTTTACCACCTTGGCCTCTAATCTCTGACAGGCAGAGGCAAGGTTGGAGACTGGAGAGACTTGCCCTCTTTCTTCTCTCCTCTCCTGTGTAGCCACTCCAAATAAGACACAGGTAAAAAATGTTGCTTGGGAGACCTGCTTCAGAAGCAGCCTGTCAGGCCTCTGATACTCAGCATTTCTGAGATCCAATTGAAAGTATGTTTTGGCTTTGCCACGGGGGAGAGTGGGTGAATGTCTGCCTCACAACATTTCTAGTGTCTGGGAAGATCCAGTTTTATGCCCGAGGCAAAGGGCATTAAAAAGAAGAACTCTGCTGTCACCTGCTTCAAATTGTTTTTGCCTGCAGCATATAAGAAAAGTGTCTGTGCTGAAGGGAGAGGAGACCAAGGGAGGGAGGGCTGCTTTTCCACTCCAGGCAGCTGAGAGGCAGGAACATGTAGTGTTTAGGAGTTGAAAACTTTGCGACTAAAATCGAGGGGTGCTGAAATGAGTTATTCTCACCAGGCTCCAATTGTCAAATACTGCTCTCTTCCCTATTTACTATTAATTTTTTCATCCTTATTGAACATTTTATTCTCAACATCAGTAATCCACATCTCAGGATAATTGTAGAAGGTTGGATTATGCCAACCTTATGTTCCCCAAAATATATTCCTTGAGGTGTGTATATCAGAGATTTCAGGGGATAAGAGTTCAATTGCAAATAAACTTAAGAGCAAAGACTTACTATCCTTCTATGTTAGTTTCCTATGCTACTGTAACAAATTACCAAATTTAGTGGCTTAAAACAATTTAATTTATTCTCTTACAATTCTGGAGGTGAGAAGTTCAAGACAGTTGTCACTGGGCTAAAATCAAGGTGCCAGCAGGGCTGTGTCCCTTCTGCAGGCTCTAGAGTAGAGTCCATTTCCTTGTCTGTCCCAGCTTCTGGAGTTGGCCACATTCCTTGGATCGTGGCTTTGGACCACTCTGACCTCTGCTTCCACCATCATGTCATCACATCTTCTCTAATCCTGACATTCCTATCTGTCTTTTATAAGGACCCTTATGATTACGTTATGATCACCAAGATAATCCAAGAAAATCTCCCATCTCAAGATCCTTAATTTAATCACAACTGCAAAGTCCCTGCTGTCACGTCAGGTAACATATTCACAGGTTTGGGGAATAGGACGTGGACATCTTTGGGGGCCATTATTTTGCCTACCACACTCATACTCATTGAAACTCACAATACTTAATAGCACATTAAAGGTTCTGCAAAGCCTTGTAAGGAATTATGTTTTATTTTTCTTAACCGAGAGGATCCCAAACCTGTTTCTATTTTCTCTTTAGTCCCAAGAATACATGCTTTTATATGGAACACATCTTAAGAAATGAAAGACTAAATAATTCCAGCTTTAAAAATGTAATGTCTGTTACCTTATTGCCACGTTTCAGCCCACTGTTGGGTTAATGGGACAGGAATGGGCTCAAAATTCGGCTCTGGTACTCTTTTCATGAGTGACTCAGGCAAACTGTATAAAATCTCAGAGCCTCAGTTTCCTCATCTGTGAAATGGAGATAAGGATGAGCTGCTTTGCTGGATTGTTATATGGATTTTAGGCAATGATATGTGAGAAATTCTGGTGTAAATTGTAGAAAGTTACATAATGTAAGTTTTCAATATCCTAGGATAAACAAGCTGATATACAAGGAAGTTGCAACCAAATTTTCATAATAATTTCCTCCATCTACCTCCCTTACACATTTGATTAGCTATGATACCTTTTCTTTTGAGATATTCTAGAAGCCTTGGATATTCTTGACTGTTGGATTTAATTAAGGTACTGTTTTAATCTGGGTGCTATTTTAATCTAGGAACCAGGAATCTATGAAATATAAAATATTTATGTATGTTTAACGATCCGTTATCCTTGTGACTAATTTGAGGGATTATTTGAAAAGTGTTTTTCATTCCTGACTTCATTCTTCTTGTGAACCATGCTCCCTCGTAGGCTTTCTCTTATTTTTATTGGCATCAATCATAGATTACAAATGAATTTTAAATAAATTATAACTGATTTATTAAATTACCTAGTGTTTAGGATAACCTTCACTCATGCTTATTTCTGTTTTGTTTATATGGTTCACATATGTTCCATCTCTTCTCCTTCCAGACACGTGGCAGATTAGTACTTCCCCATCCTCTATGAATTTAGGCAGAGCCATGCAACTTGCTTTGGCCAATAAAATGTGAGTGAAGGAGACCTGTGTCACTTGCAGGTTGGGGCTTTAAGAGCCAGCGTGCGGTTCAGCATCTTCCTTCTGATTGCCTTAGAGCCTGTGACGGTATGTGCAAGATGGCACTTTCTCAGTCTGCATCTCCAAAGGATTATGAAGAAAAAGGCCTTTCATCTTTTGTGGTTAAGTTTGGCACACTCCACTTCGGCAGCCCGGGTTCGGTTCCTGGGTGCAGACCTACGCCACTTGTAGCGGCCATGCTCTGGCGGTGACCCACATACAAAATAGAAGATGATTGGCCTAGATGTTAGCTCAGAGCAAATCTTCCTCAGCAAAAAAAAAAAGAGAGAAAAAGGCCTGTCATTGACACTTTGGACTTGGATATGTGTGAGAAAGAAACCTTCACTGGATTATACTCACTAAGATTTTGGGGTTCTCTTTATTGCAATTTAACCTGGTTCAAACAATGTAGAATCCTTTAAGTGATCCCTTTAAGCACATGAAAGCATACATATGAAAGTTCTTGGTACACCATAAAGAGGACTGGGAAAGTTCCTTTAGTTACCATAGAGACAGTTGAGAGCTAAAGCAATAGGAAAATCTGCCAGGAGAATAGAAAGATCATGGAATTTGGATCAAATGACCTGGTCCTAGTCCTACTTTCATTCTTATTCACCTTTTATATAAATTTTATAAACTGAATGGCAAAAAGCATTATTTAATTTTTAAAAATTTCATTCCTACCTAGAAAACTGATTCACAGTGTGTGGAGGGATTCTTACAATTAATTGTCATAGGCTGGTGAAGACACACTAAAAGTTTACTTGTTCTCAGAAACTGTTTACTGAATAATATATGATGAAATTACATATTGTGTCTCTTTTTTCTTTTTCCTTTAAATCCTTTGATTAAAATATGTGTTGATTAAATACAGCATCTCTTGGGATTGATTTATGACCAAATGGCTGCTGCCTCCATTTCTTGGTTTGGGGAATGCCAGGAAAGAGAAAATGAAAAGAAGCTGAAAACGCAAGTACTTCCTGAAGAGGAAGCTAACCCAGAGTGGCAATGGCAGATATTGGAGTCATTCCTGGGAGCCACTTTGTATTGATAAGGGGGAGGTGGCAGTGATGTCTTGGTGGAGGAGGGAGGAGCATGAGGTTGCTGGGCATCTAGACTTTCAAGAAGCTGTGATGACAATGGTTGGGGGGCAGATAAGCTATGGAGCTCCAGAGTGAGTAAAGGGAGAGAAAATGTGAATTCTAGAAGACAAGAATTCTACTCGGAAAATTTGCTTAGGGCCACCCTAAGTGCCCCTGAGCAGTAGCCAGATACAGGAGGCAACTATTGATATGATAGCTTGCTTCCTCTTTAATCCTCCCTAGCCTCTCCCCACCCTCTGTTCATTAGCAGCTCTCAAGAGGCGCCCTGTCTGCTTATCTATCAAAGCCACTTTTGGGAATGAAAAAGGATTTGAAGGCAGTGGCAGCTTCTATCCTTTCTCAGCAAGGATGACATTTTTCATCCCTGTCTTCCTCTTGAGCTTTATTGTTTAAATTGCTTTAGGAAGCTAGAAACAGTAGAAAGATAGGCTTTGGAGTTGGATGGTCGGATGGCCAGAGCTCTAGATTCACCTCCATCAATTACTCATGATGCAACATGCTTAAGCATGCTTTAAAGGTTTAAATACAGCAGTCCCCCCTTATCCATGCTCCAAGACCCCCAGTGGATGCCTAAAGCCACAAATAGTACCAAACCCTATATATACTGTTTTTTCCTGTACATACATAGTACCTAGGATAAAGTTTAATTTATAAATTAGGCACAGTAAGAAATTAACAACAATAACTAATAATAAAATCAAGCAGTTATAACAATATATTGTTAAACATAGTGATAACAGAGAGGGTTACTGAGTGATTAACAGGTGGGTACTGTATACAGTGAGGATACACTGGATAAAGGGATGATTCACCTCCCAGGTAGGACAGAGGGGGACAGTGTGAGATTTCATCAGAATGGCGGCAATTTAAAACTTATGAATTGTTTATTTCTGGAATTTTCCATTTAATGTTTTTGGACCACGTTTGACCATGGGCAACTGAAACCATGGGAAGCAAAACCGTGGATAAGGGGGGACCACTGCTTCCCCCAAATCACATTACATACAATGTTCAGAATGGTCCTGATGGTGAATTCCTTGTAAAGACATACTGAAAACTAGGTCTTGGATTTTTCTGCCAGTGACTCTTAACTTTCCAGAGAACAGGATTCGAATCAATATTACACATTCTGGCTCACTGAGAAGGTTAGCATCACAGCAAAGTTTTAGCTATTATTTACAGGCTTGTGGGTGAGGAGAGTTATGTGGGTCTCACAACGGCTCACTTTCCATATTCCATTTGCTACATAAGGCACAAATGAGACAAGCAGGTATAGGTGTGGGCTGACTCCCTTTGCAGTTAGCACGCTGTCTCTCTGTTCCTTCTATGGTGCCTACCATACAGACTGTTGCAAGCATGGCATCTACTTGTGAGGAGGAACTTAGGATGTGAGCTTTATTTTTTGATTCATCATCTTGAGATATAAGAAACCAGGGAATGACTGCTCCAAATGCTGCAGTTTAGTGAAGCTGAACTTTGGCCAACCTTCTATTGAGTTACTGTGGCAGATTAAAAATGGACGTGAATTCCTTGACACTTTTTCCATCGAGAGAAGGGATCTATTTATCTTCCCCTTGAATCTAGGGTGGTTTGTGACTGCTTTGACCAATAGCATATGGCAAAATGATGTCACTCAAGTGTCAGATGTTTAAAAGAGGACTGGCAGCTTCTGCCTTGCTCTCTTGGAAGCCAGCTGCTGGGCAGGAGGGGAGACTACCTCCCAAGCCACATGAATAAATCCTAAAGAATAAGACTCCACGTAGAGAAAGAGGGAGGGAGCGGGATCTGGAGAGGGAGGGTGGAGAGAGACAGAATTTCAGGGAATCCTGAAGCTCCCAATATATAGTAAAGATGCCATCTTGAAAGTGCATCCTCCAGTCCCAGCCACTCCAGCTAAAACCACATGGATCAGAAACCAAGGACCCAGCAAAGCTCATTCGGAATTCTTGACCCAGAAAATTGTGAGCAAATGAAGTGATTGTTTTAAGTCATTTGGGGTAGTCATCTAAGTTTTGGGGTAGTTTGTTACGCAGTAATAGACAACCTGATAAATTATGTTTATAATCCTAACATTGGTAATATTTTTTTTTTTACCTGGAATTTGTTCTTACCCTTAATTCCTTGGGACTGGTTATCCCACTTGAACTAAGAGGATATCGGATTTCTTCACACTTTGTTCCAGGTAGTCAGGAGGTCAGTGTGTCTCCAGGGAACTGAGGTGGCTGCCGGGGGACTAGGGCAGCTGCAGAATCTGGGGTGAAGATGAGGAGTCGGAATGAAGGACACAGGGCCTGAGAAACGTTCAATGTGTAACCCTCCTCTGTCCTGGGCTCCCCTGCCACCACATTAAGGTGTCATTTCGCTTGAGGCATATGGGGTCTGATCAGAAGCATTTGTTCACGAAAAGTGGCTTGTACCTCTGTCTCCTTTCATAATGTGTTTGACCCAGTGATAGAGCAGAATCTGTATCTTATGCTATTCCTTCTGTTGTAAAGTCCTTCCTACTCTTTTTTCTAAAAAAGCTGATCAGCTCTTACCTAGCAAGTGAGAAAACTCGGGGCAAGTCCTCCAGGCTTATCCAGGTGCTCTTCTTCCTCTGTGCTCCCATGGAAACTGGGCTCACTTCTACCATTTAAAATGCCATTTTGAATCATCTGCCAATGTTCTGATCACTTTCAGGAATGGTAGGTTTCCCAAGGGCAGGAAAATGTCCCTATTCATTTCAGTGTCCTCCAAGTGCATAGAAAGGAATTTGGAACATAGATGCTCAATGAATGACTCATTAAAGGATCATTTTGTGCAGAGATCATCTCTCTTGTGATTTCAAAACTGTTAATGTTGACACCATGGGAGACGTGGCTTTTAGGAGTAAGTAGGCTTAATCTGAAGTCAAATCGTACTAGAAAGAACTATTTCTTTTTCTCTCCTCTTTAACCCCCTCATTTTCTGGAAGTTTGTCTCTGTCTTTGTGAAGCTGTAGCGTAGCACACACGCTACCATGAGGGAGAATGATTTAAGGTTAGCCCAACCAACAGCCATCCTCAGTAAGCTCACAAGGCCACCCTTTTTGTCTCTTTTCCCTCTCTCTCCTCTTTCTCACTTGTCTCATCTTACAGGACCATGTTCCTATTTTATTCCTTTTTTTCAGATTGGGGCACAATGAGATAAGACTGGTCATTTGCTGCTGCCCTGCTCCTTCAGTGGGGGTGGAATTGCACCGGAATCCTCTCTCAGGCTCCAGGTCAGTCTCTGCCAGCAGAGGCTCTCTGGTTTCCATTTCCTCCACTATAAAAGAGGCAGAATAATTGAAGCTCTCCCAGACTAGTTAATGGGATAGATGAAAACTTATAGGTGTCAAAGCTCCTTGCAAAGTGAACTGATATATAAATATTTGGTGTGTTGTGTGAGTTCAGCTGGTCTCTGCCTCTCTCTATCTAATTGTGTAATTGACCCCCTACGACTCACCTAGTGTTGTTTCTGACCACAGATCCTTGAAACAATTAAAGTTTGCATGTCAGATTTGTCTTGGAGGATTTCTAAGGCCTGCCACTGTGGCATTAATGGGCAGAACCAGAGAAGCGGAAGCAGTGTTTGATGAATGTACTATAATTGTTCTTTGGTATGACATAGTAATAGAAAATTCGTATAATTGACAATGTAAAGGCCCCTACTGTTAGCAGCTGCTTTAAATTTAATGGAGCTGAGATTGTTAATAGTCTTTTCTTCACAGGGGTCTTTCCTTTGGCAGCCATAGCACAGAGCAATCTTGTCCCATCATCTACGCTTTCCCTCCAGGCCTGCAACCCAGCCTCGCTGTGGTGGAAGATGATAGGGAATAGGTCCATTTGCACTTTTTCGTCTTGTCTTAATTATCTGGTGGAACCATTGGTGTGTGATACGTGGTATTCTCTCCCTGTGAGACTTCTTATGAAGCATGATGTTACAGAAAGACAGTTCTGGAACTGAACCAGGGATATGCCACTTACTAGTTGCAAATTTTGGACAAGTTACTTAACCTCTCTGAACTGCAGTATCTTCTAGAAAACATGAAAACCTGCGTATTGTACAATGAGCATCACTGGGCATGGAATGTGCTTATTAAATACCAGCCTCTTATTTTCTCTCCGTACAACATATCATACCTCTTAAATTAGCCAAGTTCTTCATCATCAGTTTCTCTGTCTTCACTCTCTGGTTTGCCACTTTTCTCAACAAAATGACACATAAAGCAATCTGACTTTGCACTATAAAATTCCTTAGAGCTATTTCCCTTTTCCCTATAAGACTTGTTTTAGCAAAAGACCAACATTGCTCTCATGTTGTAAGAAAACTGCAGAAGATTCAGCACAGGGAGTCCTATTGCTAGAAACTTTGGGTCATTACCATTGGATTAGGTTTATTAGCATAAGACTGATTCACAGATGCAGGTCAAAGCCAGAGTAAAGCATAAGTAACTCCACTTAGACATGAATGCATGTCTTTTAAATGAAAGACATCAGTTATAAAATTGTGTGTGGTGGTGTGTATGTGTGTGAAAGAAAGAGAGAGGAAGGTGGGTAGAGGGGCAGACAGGGAGGGAGAGAGATGAGAATTCTGCCTGCTGGGGCTCAGGAGCCTGCAGGAAGCAACACGTGTAACGCGGGTTCTCGCTAGGCCTATCCTAATTGTTCCCCTTGGCTGCAGATAAATCTTATTTTTTTGTGTGCCTGCCACTAGCCTTCTCCAGGTAAACCAAAACCACAGGCGCCAAGTCAATTGTCTCTGCAATCACTCAGACCGTTTTCCTGTGTGGTGATTTCACAATTAGTATTAACTGCGGATTACATCATCTGTCCTGCAAACTGATGGACATCAGGATGTGCCCAAATCAGACCAATAGAATATTCATAAACTGTTGCTGTAATAATTCAGGAGGAATACTGCAGTTTCCTAACTTGTCCTAGAAGAACTTTCCTAAGAAGGAAATAGGTGTAATTTTTTTGATTAATCCCTGGTTCTCTACTGTCTGAGCATCTCCCTTACTGATGCCTTAACATGGGTGCTGCTGAAACTACCCATCTTTTATAAGCCCTATTGATTTTTTTTCATGTATCCCAGTCATCTTTAATCAGAATATTCTGTCACCAAAAAATTTTCCACTAGAAGATTTTATTTGACATAAAAGCTATTAATGGCTAGTGTTAAACGCTCTACCCAGCTCTCACATTCTGATGAGCTCTTTGGTGGGTACACTACTTAAAACTCTCAGAGACCTGTTTTCCCATAGAAAATATAAATCTAACTCCACTATTGATACTCACTGTTATTTTTTCTTTTCACCATTTTTTTTAGGTTATTGTCTGGAAATGCAGTATCATCCAGCAACAAGGTATTATTCAACAAAGAAAAGAAGATCAAAACGCTGCCAACCATTACAGGACAAGTAGGTATGTGGCTACTTAGGTGTGTATAAGCATTTATAAAATAGGAGAAACAGGTACAATCTCTGAGATATGTCATTTCCCTGAAGTTATGAACACTTGGTGATATATACATATATTTCTGATGATTTAATGTTTGCCGATAATCATCCTAAAACATAATCTTGCAAATATTTTGAGGAATCCTGTATGTCTACCAAATGTTTGTGCTGTTGATATAATTTATGGATGTTCTATCCACATCATTAGTCACATTAATATTTGGACACTCCTGTTGGGACAAAGGTAATTCTCTAGGGATAGGGGCAGCCATGAGTTGCTATAAGCCAATATTCACATATACACTGACTATTAGAGGCAATCTGGATGAATTGCAATGCTAGATGAATCACGAGCATTCATTACTGTCAACTCCTTGCATCTCTCATCACTTGCTACCTATATTAAGCTCCTATATTAAGTTCATGCTTTCTAAACACAGCTCCTTTAGGATTTTGGTTGGTCATATTTTGAGGAAAACTTATAAGAAGAGGGTTAGTGGGACAAACCATAGTGTCTGCTGCTGTACCTTCTTAGGTAAAATGTGTTTGTCTGAGACAGTGTAGGTAGATCAGACACACTGTCAGCCCTTGGGTAGTGGTACCAGCTTAGAGCATGTGGACAGGAATGCAAACCCGTACCCAGAATGTACGTTGATTGCAGTCAATGATGAATTGCTGCCACTACCAGGGGGGAAGAAACCCAATAATATCAACTTGCTACAAGTGGCTGCTTGGTTTTCTTGAGGGGTGGTTCTCTTCTAAGGTCTCAGTTTTGTTCTCTTTTGCTGGTGGGTGGGATATTCAAAAGGGCAGGAGCTAGATTAGCATTACTGAGAGGGAGATCATGCTATCTGACTCGTGAATAGCCTCTGTCTGCTGTCATGGCCACTTTCTTTATCAGTCCATTCTGCAAGCACTGGGGTAGTCAAGAACAAAGGTTAGAAGACATCTACTATAGTGGCTGCTCTCTGCTCAGTGTTAGCTTGTGATACGAAGATCTTCATACTATGTGCTCACTCTCAATGGTCCAACTGCCTGCTCCTTCCCCACACCTCCTTCTCCCCAGTCCTCTAATCTAGTTCTTTCCAAGCCGTTGACCAACCAGATAAGCCATTTCTGACTGCTCATGTGTCTATGTATACTCTTATCTTAATCTACTCTCTTTACATTCCAAGTGTATCACCTCTTGCAGTGTTTGAAGCTCTGGCCAACAGAAGGCTTTTCCCTTGACACTCTTTCAGGGCTTTCCTTGAGTGGGGACGTGACACAGTAATAGTTCATATGCTTGCATTCACTTACTAAACTGACCCATCTGTGAACCAAGCTTGGTGTATTTCCTCTCCCATCAGTTAGTGATAGAAAATGTCTATGTGATCAAAGAGTGAGCTGAGAAAAAGACACAGGAGGAGCACACATTCTGGGCAAGCTATTTATGTACCTTATTTGTGTCCTCTGGACCAGTTTGAACCTGATTGTGGATGTATCACATCCATTTTATTATGGATTGCTGCTAGAACTGCCCAACATTATGACTTGGTGGATCTGAAAGTATCCAACTCATGATGAGTAGTTCTGGCCATATAGTTAATTTAATTCCCAAAGTCACGTGTGCAGTTTCTAAAAGGCCCCAGTAGCATTCCAAGACCTGTTGTTTGAATGATATATAGTTCTTTGCTGCATGTGGCATGGCTTTCCTTCCAAATCATAGGAGTTTCTGCTGTGACCATCCTACTGGGCCTTGCCAAATGTTCTACACAATGTCTTTCTCTACCATGGATCCATCTAGTGTCATGGAATCTGCTGAGTCATAGGGATCAAATTTCAGCACTTCTAGAAGCACACCCTAAACTGCTGCAGAGAACTTTCTTTTTCTGGGCCCCAATCAAAGCTAATAACCCTTAAACTAATGTGGTGAATCAATAGTTTCAGTATTCCCAAATGCAGAATACACTGCCTACAGAACTAAAAGAAACTTATCAAAGGTTGAGTTTCATTCTTTGTGGTATGAAAAGTGAGATTTTTTTCCCACTCTCTGGATTACATATACATTTCCAAGTCATCCATAGTATTTGCCACTTTTTGACCATTAGCTTCAATTAATATGATAATAATTTCAAAAAATATCCAGATAGTTGAACGGTAGCAGAATATGCTACCTCAAAATATGCCACTTTGCCATAAGGATTATTTTGAGCTGAAGGCAATTGAGAAGAAGTAAATATAAGAAAAGCTCTCTACCCTTCCCCTATTTGCCCAAAAGTAGGACATAAGTTTGTAAAGTTGTCTCTCCTCCCCTCTCTACTGGGAATGACAGAAGTTAATCACCAGAGACAATTCTAGACCTTTATCAGCCCAGAGATGGTGCTAGAGGAATCTATATAATAAACCTGGCAACTAGCCCTTATCAACCATTAGTTTCCCCATGTATTTGCCTTCCCACAGTTTACCACACCTAGAAACTCAAAGTCCTTTTCCTCTGTGTTGTCACTTCTCTAAAAATTTATTGTTCTCTTGTTAAGATGCTATATGAACCCAAGTTCTAAGCACTCCTTGAGTTGCTCATCTCTGAGTGCTCCCACGTGCATGTGAAATGCACATGTTAATAAAGTTCTGTTTGTTTTTCTCTTGTAATCCGTCTTTTGTCAGTCGAATTTACAGGGCCCCAGCTAATGAACCTCAGAGGGGTAGAGAGAAAATAATTTTCCTTTTCTACATAGTCCTGGTCCCTTCAATCTGTATTATGGTAGAGAACATGAGAATTAACATAACCTTGGGATATGACAGTGAGTGTATGTTGCATGTGAATGTAAACTACTTTCATTTTCTTTCTTTTGTGGTTATGGTATGGTTTGCCAGTTCAATATCCACATACTGTGTACCTGAGGCTGTGTTAATGTTCTCTAATAAAGATAACACATTTGGTACAGTAGATCCAACCAGTTTTTGCAGGGGCCAGACTGGTGAATGAAATGGGAATATGTGAGGAACATCAGCTCTGCATGTTTTAAGTGTGAGTGTATCACTAATCTTATTATTGTGCTGTGATGTGATATGTTTTTGTTTTTGTTTAGTCTAATTTCTGGGGTGAGTGGGGATAGTTTCAGGGGCTCCCACTTGGTTTCCCAACTACAACCGCTCTACCGATGTGAAGTTTCCACTAAGTGCTTAATATATCGACTTGAATTATACATTTGGGCACCAGGGAAATGGCAACCAAGTGGGTCCATAGAGACATTAGCCCCACTGTGACACAGACCTAGGCCGAGGTCCTTTTATTCCCTTTATTACCTGAACCCCTTATCCTCCTACTCTAACGGGCAAGGGGCAAGGTGGCACTTTGGGTCTCCTGGTATCAGATTAAACTTGAACCCTATGTCCAACAGACATTGGAAGATCTGGCTATCCCCTTTTCCAAGTGAGTCATTACCCAAGCAAATTGTTGTAGGTCCCATTGGGGGAGGACTGGGGAATCAATGTTGTATATAGTTGTTATGGTGCCATAGGGACCTTCATCATCTGGACCTGGACGCTCCTTCAGTCAATGGGTTCTGCATGTGGGAGCTAGCTCCAGTCTGGAAACTGGGCAAAAGTTCATGACTTTCTATTGGGAAGGATGACTTCTGTCTTCTCTTCATCTAATCTTGATTTTTCTGATTAAGTACACTTGACAGTATCTTTGTTGGTGACCATTTATCTTGCCTCTAGGAACACCATGTACTTTGAGTCATCTCTACAGACCATTGCTAGTCAAACCCTCCTGGCTGCCATTCAGACTTTGCTTACCATGCTATTCCAAGATCCTATCATCCCTATTGCTTCTAGAGAACTCAGTTCTGTAATGACATCTCTCCTGCAAGTTCAGCCACAGAGGACAGGCACTACTTGAGCATTGTGGTGATGCTGGTGTGTCCCTCCTCAGTTCATCCCTTGCTGCCTTAATGAATGGAGTGCTCTCCAGGTCCTCATGAGGAAAATGACCAGCTGGTGGTTTTTCCAGTCATACATAATAGACCTATTTTAGCATGCTCAGTTCTTTAAGGCTTTTGTACTTTTTCTCAGTTTTTCACGGCATCTTTATTTAATTTAATGTTGGCTATTGTTTTTTCCAAGCTTCCAAGCTTCATCTCAGTAATGTTTTAGAACCATCGCTTAGGGCTGTTGCCAGAGAGTTAAATCCTGTATCACTAGAGGGTTCCCTTATGTTGTAAATCCTCCTTTATCTAGCTTTATAATCTACCTTTCTTGATCCAGCACCCTCAGGATTCACTTCTAGACATATACTCTTGGTTCCTGCCAGTGCGTGTTATCCAGCTCCTGTAGCAACTTTGATGTATAATCCTTCTTAGTCCCTAACAGATCCAGCACTTCTCCAGACTGGCTGTGCTAAGATTTGACCATAATTAAGGGCCTGGGGCCCATGGTGGTGAGGAGAAGGCAGATCTTGAGGAGGTCATTCATTGTCTTGTTTGGTACCTGCCTCATCTGAGGCCTCTGCAATGTCTCAAATGAGGTGGAGTGATCTCTGTTCCAGAAAAGAGGGGACACTTCTGCTGACCTAGTGACCTTAGAGGAATTGAGGCCACAAGGTTCACAAATTCATCTACCCACAAATCCTCATCTCAAATCTCTGGGCCGCACCCTTTCTCTCTCTGGGCCCTGTATTGCATAGGAGATTTGCCTAGGCCAAGAGTTCTCTGAAATTCTGCCAATATTACACTTAAGTTCTGTGTCTAATCTTCAGCTGTTTCTGCCCTCTGGCTTCAGGAGATGAGAGTCCTTTTAAATGCTACCAAGGAGGCCTCTGACACTCACACTTTACTTTAAATTGTTAAGAGGTCTGAGTCTGTCATTTTCTTTCTTCAATAAATCAGTGGAACTTACAGCAGCCACTCAATTTCACAGACTTTATAGTTGCTATTTCCCCGTATCTCACCAATGCCTGAGAAATTGCACCAGTTAGTGCATCCCATCCCATTCTCCTCAAATGCAAGTCTTAGTAGTTGCACACTACAACAACCCAGAGATAATGAATATACCACCTACCACCAGTGATCCAATTGGCAAGTTGGATCCAACTATAAAAATCTATCTTTAGTGTCTGCTTCTCAGATCTATTTCTGGTACAAACCGACTTAGATTGAATTCCTTAAAAGCAGAGCCTGCGATGGAGATTCTTGTCCAGGTGACTTACTGAGGGGTATTCTCAGAGAAGAGTACTGAGGGATCCTGATAGAGCAGGACATAAAGGCTCGTCACGAACGTGGTTCTCACCTGGAGACTAGCTTCAGTCTGAACCCAGGGGGAAGCTTTGGAACACAAATTGCAACAAAAAGTTAGTCTTACCCTAAGGTGAGACACCAGTCTTTTGTTCCTTAGTGCCAGTCAATCACTAACTGAAGTTGGTTGGGTAGGGTGGTGAAGAGGGTTATTGTGTAGCTTTCCAAGTGAGAAAGCTCCCATTTGGCCAAGGGTAACCCTCTAGATAGAGGGCCAGCTGTGAGTTATCAGCCAATATATGCAACAGCTAGAGGATGAATACATTAACAGATTAAAAGGATCTGCCCGGTGTACCAACATCATCCATACAGCAGATTGGGGCTAGGTCCTGAGAGTCTGCAGTTCAAACCAGCTCTCAGGTGATGCCAATATTGGTGGTCCAAGGACAACACTCTGTGTGGCAAGAAATGAATTATTTTAAAAGTTTTCAGATTTTCTACCTTCTTTTTATTTCCTGCATCCCTTTTACTTTTCTTTCTCTCATCCTTCCTATTTGCAGATATGCTGGCTCTACATCTGATCCCTAAACCAATTTGTAGGACTACATTCAGAGAATGCGGGCATCTTACAGGTTTCTTTCATAAGAAAAGGAAGAAGAACCTCAATTGATTGGTCTACTTTTCTATTCACACATCCAGTTGCCTATAGTAAAGTTGACTTTAAGCGGGTTGTTTCCTTCACGTGAATAGATAGTTCTTTTTAAATATACAATCTTAGGAACTGATTCAAGAATAAGGCGGGACCCCCAGCTTTTTGTGAGCAGACCAAGAGTAGAAAAGCTACCTTGAAATAGGAATCACAACTAATCTTTTGATTTCATTGTAGCACTGAAGGAAGCATTTATGAGCCTAATTACATCCAATTTGTCATTTGGAAATACTGAGGTCCCAAAAAGTTAAGGAATTTATTCAAGGTCACACAGGAAGTAAGTGGCAAAGTTTGGACTAGAACCTAGTTGTTGGGCCTCTTGTTATTGTGTGCTGCTATTAATTTGAAATTGGATTTCTGCACCTTGAAAATGATGTCCAAAGTATGGCTACTAGCCATCATTTTTATAGATATACTTTATTCTTAGAGTGGAATAAAATGTCAACATGAAAATAGATAGAAACACTAAGTGAAAGACAAGTATGAGAAAGGTGAAAGATGTTCTAGAGTAGACTGAAAGGTCTGACTTAGTTTAGGATGCCTAGATTCACTTTAGAGAAAATTTCCCTTTATCATAGCATCATCCTCCTTACTGTGGAAAATTTTTAATAAGACTGCAATATCTGCTTCAGATTGGAGAAGATGACTTCTTATATTGCTATCTGCTTTTCCTTAAGTGTTGCCATTTTCTGTGTGTGTGTGAGGAAGATCAGCCTTGAGATAACATCCATGCCAATCCTCCTCTTTTTGCTGAGGAAGACTGGCCCTGAGCTAACATCTGTGCCGATCTTCCTCCACTTTATGTGGGACGCTGCCACAGCATGGCCTGAGAAGCGATGCATTGATGCGTGCCCGGGATCCAAACCCAGGCCGCCAGCAGCAGAGCACGCACACTTAACTGCTATGCCATGGGGCCGGCCCTTTAGTGTTGCCATTTTTAATGACATGGAGGTGACTGACAAAGAGAATGTATTCAGTGCAGTACAGACCATCTTTACTCTATTCACTTCTTAAATGAATCCATTAAAATTAGGACATTATCACCATGATCATTAACAAAAGTCATCATCATCATCATGATAATCATAATTCTCATCATCAAAGTTGTTAACACTCATTAAGGGCTAACTATGTACCAGGCAATGTGTTATGAGTTTTATATGCATTATCTCATTTAATCCTCAAAATATTCCTGTGAAGCTAATACACTTATCAGACTCATTTTACAGATGAGAAAACTGATGCACAGAGGATTTTAGCATTTTTCCCATAGTCACACACTTTATAATAGCACCTGGATTTGAACCAAAATTAGCTCATATCAGAATTAACTGTCATAAACACGGTGACCTATGTTGGGTAGTTAGATCAGAAGACAAACCAATTTCAAAAGGAAGGTAAGTGTCTTAAGTTTAGTTTAGAAATATATTATATTTACTGTCAATGAATTCAAGGGAACTCTTATAGGCCAATAAAAAGTCATAGAGAAGGACAAGATAAGAGAGTCCATAATGCAGAAGGATGCATTCTTGTAACCACAGGAGTAAAAGCTCAGAACAAGACTATAGTTAGAAAAAATGAAACACTTGAGATCTTTTTCTTGGTTTCCCTGACAACAGGTTCCACTCTTCATGATAATTTTATTGAAAAATGTTTATGCAAAATAAAGCACATATTATCGGGCATAAAATAACATGTGGCTTAAATGTTTCCTACTTAGGGAAGAGTCTGAGGAGAAGTGTGGGAGGAGTTTCTGCTATCACAGAGAATGAGGTCACAAAGGGGTAGATTTGCATTACGGCAGAAAGGGATTTTCTTGAGCCTGTATACTTTAGTATTTTGGGGGTCCTAGAGAATTATGGTACCTTTTTCTAATTTGTTCATGGTTTTTGTAAATAAACTGAATGTACTACATGTTCATTCTGCCTTATTTCCTCTGTTTGACACCATTGGTGTATTGGGGAAACAAAAAAAACCTATGGGAAAAAGTGTAGGTGAATCAACATTGTAGAATCTCCATGTATAATCTAGGGGAATGAAAAATAATGTTCCCTAAACTCTTCTAAGTTCTCGGCTGGGGTCCCTGTAACAAGAGACGAGTTAACAAGAGAAAAACAAACAGAAATTTGTTAACGTGGCTATCTTGTGTATACGTGAGAGATACCCAGAGAAAAAGGAGTAACTCTTAGAAGTGGCTTAGATTTCAGGTTTAAATACCATCTTCAGCTAGAGAAAAAAGAAAGAAGGGTGTGGGGAAGGCTAGTTTGGGGAGGTGACCAGGAAAAGCATGGTAAACAAGGGTAAGGTTGTTATGCAGATTTAAGTGAGCGCATTCTCCCTTGATAAGATTCTCTTGTGATTTAGTCATCTTTCCCCTCCTGGTACAGAGAGGGAGACACCTTACAAATGGAGACTTCCTTTATAAATGTAAATTTCCCTTACAAAAGGGTAACTTCTACTCTGTTTTCAGAGCTTTTCCTGTGTCTGCTATTTCTCAAAATAATCAACTCAAAATAATCCTCATGCCAAAGAGGCATATTTTGAGGTCTCATATTTTGCCACATTTCATTCGCGTTATTAATGATAGAATACACATCAAACTGCTTATGTTGATTTCTTAGGGAAAGGAAGGATTGGAATCAAAATTTTTGTATATACCTTTTTATTATTTGAGTTCTTAAAATTATCTAAAAAGCAATTTTTCAGTGAATTATTTCAACTACATTAATAATTGAATTATAACCATGAGTTTCTGTAGATCATATATAATTTACCAATTTGAATATAGCCAATGAGTATAACACAATATACTTAAGACTTGGACTATAGTGAATAATTTTAATATTTTATTAATCAGAAGATGTTTTTGGACTTTCTTTTCACCAGCCATAAAACTAATCTGGATAACTTGAGCAAAAAATGAGGATTGTAAGGATATTGTGTAGATCACAGAATTAACAGGAATTGTGTAGAACCTGGCTCAGAAACAAAATCAAGAACAGTTCCCTGTATCTAAGTAGTAAGAAGTTTTCAAAAGGCTCTCCAAACTCTGCAGAAATAAATGAACTTCAACAATTTTAAGTCTTTTTACCACAAGGCTCAAAATTCAAATTCCAGGAGGAAATCCTCTAAATGCTATGAGTCACATGCCGCCAGCTTGGTGAAAATAGGGTCCAGAACCGTTTTTAACCATCTTAGTGTATACAACGAGGGACTGGTTAAGTGCCCCAAAGAATTCAGAGCACTTTGAGAACACGCAATGGATGTCGGGAAGCCAAGAAAGCAACAGCTGACCTCTACAAGGTCGTTGCAAGTCTCAGGACTTGAAATTTCATATTATAATACTTAAATATTAAATGATTATAAGGCTAGAAGAGATTTTATAGAGAGGAACCCACTTCAATCTAAACTTAAGTGCCTGTAGCTGATTGAGATGATAAGCTTTTAGAAATATTATAGACTATATCTATATAATTCTTTTCAAGCAATCTTTTGCAAAGCCAAATACTTTCAGGCCCTTAATTAAATTATTTGCCATGCTCCTGCAGCTGATCAGAGTATTCTAACCTCAATGGCTAAACAGTGGGTCCACTGCTCGGGGTAGAAACGTGAAAGAGATAGGCTGAGACTTCAAACAGTTCATAGTCTAACATGGGGAAAATAAGACAAGTTGTTATAATGCAGAGGTATGTGTGCTTCCCTAGCAGAATGAATAAAGAGGCATCACAGGGAAAAAAGAGGGAAGGAGAAGTTAATTCTTTTTGGAAGAGTTGAGGGATGTTTCATGGGAAAGATGACATTTGAAGTGGATCCTGAAAAAGGAATATTTATTTTTTGTTTATTTACTTGTTTTTGTTGTTTAAGGAAGGTGGTAGGGATATTCTAGATAGAGGGGGCTGTTGAAGTAAGTGTATGGAGATGTGGAACATCATGTGGGTGCAGGGGCACTGGAGCAAGCACATGGGTATGTGGGTGAAGGGAATGGCAGCAAATGAGTCTAGAAAGTGCAAAGGATGCTATTCTAAGCATTTTGAGAAATAAAAGAATTTATTTCTCTTATATGAGAAATAAAAGAATAGGCACTGAGTGTTCTAGAGAGGAGTGTGATGTAAGCGCCACAGACTGTGGTGGAGGAATATAGATTGCAGTGGAAAACGACCAGAGTCAGGGAGGTCAGATCCAAGGTTACTGCAATAATCCAAGTGAGAGATGACGGAGAGCTGCAGTGAGGCAGTGGCCAATTTGAGGCTCAATCAGTAATATATGGAGACTGACTGGATATGAGGAGAAAGGAGAAAAAAAGGCAAAGCACGCTGATGGATTTCTAGCTCTGTTCACAGCGGCATGATGATATTGTTAAATAAAATAGGAAAGAAAGAGACACAAATTTGGGGCAAGGCAAATGAGGTTGATAAGACCCACACTGGTTAAAATTTGTAGGCTCTGAAGACTTTTTTTCCTCATTCTCACATATCCGTTTACGGACTAGTCATTTCCCTATATTTTACCATGTCAGTAATAATAGGTGTTAAAAGAGCGCACACAGCAAGTAAACACACATAGCCAGCATCCTCTACAATCGCCTGCTCAGACAGATGTCCTGGGGTGGAAGGTGGGAGTTTGTACTTTAGAGAAAAGACCAATATCTGTGTGGCCCAAGATGGGAATCTAATAAATGAAAAGACCTAACATGATCTAAGACAGGGCATCCATTTGCTAGACCTGGCAAGCTGACTTTATTACAGACTGCCATCAGTTATGAGGGTAGACAGTGACAGATAATTTTGTAGGGCCCAGAGAGAGCCAGATCCATCTGCCTAGAAAAACAAATAAATCCCAGTTCAGAACTGAGGTTAGAAAAGATTTACAAGGCATAGTGATGCATGCGCCCCTCTCCTGGTGGGTTGTGGTGGCTGACCACAGGAGGTTACCCTCACTGGTTCACATGTCCTGCTATCTGGGGACACAGCAAGCTCCTGGGCTCACATTACAGGACATTTTCCCATTTCCCTTTCCATGGTCTAGTTTGGGCAGAAAAATGGACGACAGGTTGGGGGAGGATAAAAAATAAACGAGAGAGGAAAAAGAGTCTCTCTCTGAGCAGTCTTATAAAACAAAGCATAAATCTTTAACTGCCTGACCTTTCAGCTCACATGATTCTTGGTGCAGAAGGGATAAATCAAGGCTCATCTGGAGGCTCAGGGGAGGGTGGCTTTCTGCCTTCCGACAGGAAGCGACCTATTTGTGGAAAGCACATAGATGTGTCATTTTTTTTAATAGAAGCTCAATTGATTTCCTAGAAATTGAAATGTTCCCTTGGTTGGGAAATGAAATTTCTACTTGGCCGTTCCACCTTTGGCTGCCCCTTGGTGGAATGTCTTATTGCACATTGCTAGAATTAGCAGAGAAAGGTCAAGTGAAAGGTCTTGGGGTCAGTCTTCCTCATAACAGGAGACCATCTCCTAAATGCAAATAAAACAGGCAAAAGTTGAGCGTTGCACAGATGCGACTCCTGCAATATAATGAAGAGCGTTTTGTTAACCCTTCTGTTGCTGATCTTGATTTTCTGTGCCTCTGTTGCTTTCTCGCCATCATAGCCCATAAATAGTCCGCGAGAGCCAAGACGGGTTCCTGGATTCAGCAGCACAGCTGGCATTTTCTTCCTAAAGGCCTCGACACTCTAGTGCAGCCTGTCCCTTTATCCCAGCAGCCCAGAGTCATGAACATTTGAAAAAATATTTGTTTCTTAAATGCATGGAGAAAGGGGTATGTATTTTCTCAGCAAGCTGACAATCGATGTTATCAAATAACTGAGGTTTCCCCACTTTAGGGAAAGTTTTCTTTTTTTCACTTTTTTGGGGGGTAGTGGTGGAATAGTGGTGATGATGACCGGAAATAGGAAGAGAGTAAATTAGTAGTCTGAAGATAGAATTGGCAACCAAACTTTATTGGTAAAGCCCACTATTTGAGTTCATAGAACCAAAGATGTGTTTTGACCATGCCCCCCCCGCCTTTTTTTCTTCTTCTTCTTTTTTTTTTTTGCCGAGGAAGATTGGCCCTGAGTTAACATCCGTGCCCATCTTCCTCTATTTTATATGTGGGACGCCTGCCACAGCATGGCTTGATAAGCGGTACACAGGTCCATGCCTGGGATCCAAACCCATGGACCCCAGGCTGCCAAAGTGGAGGGTGTGAACTTAACTACTATGCCACCAGGCTGGCCCCTTCCCTCCTTTTTTTTAATTACTAAGTCTGTTCAAACATGAAAGAAGCAGATGTGCCAACAGCCAGCACTTCCTGAGTACTTATAAGAAAACAAAATCAAGGAAATAATTATTTTATTCATTAAAAAGATAAGGTATTGTGAATCCTTCCCAGATTCCTTTTGCCCATATCTTTCCTTTTGTCCTTGGCAAGTACAGCAGCCCAAGAGGAAGTAACTCTGCTTCCTGAGGTCCCACCCGTCACAGGAAATGAAGTAGAGCACCCCCTAGAGGCAAGAGCCCAACTTCCAGAGGAAAAAAGAACACTCTGGAGTTTAGGACAGGGAAGTCTGAGGGTATCCATCATTTAAAGAACAATGGCCTTTATCCGTGAAACTTGCTATCCTTTTATTTAAATGCTATACTGTTAGCAGGTTGTTTCCACATTCACTTTTTCCAAGAATGCTCAAGCTGTTAAGATACAGAAAAAGAAACAGGGATAATTTAGGAGCTGGAGTAACAGTTTTTGTGTTTTTGGTACTCTACCATCAATTTGTCTCTCTTCGTTTACTAATATTTACTATTAGTTTGTGTTTGTCCTATTTCTCAAGATTTATTTATGGCCTAATGGTGACCCAATGGACAGCAAATTAGAATATCATTTTAGGTTTACAATTTACTTTTTGTTGACTCAGGGTAATTTAGCCTCCAAATATCAGACTCCAAGTCTATATCTTAATCTGATGACAATTAATATAACTTTAAAAATGACTCATTTTATCCATATATGTATACAAATGATATGCATTTAATATGACTTTTTAAAAAAATAAAAACCACAATAGCCAAAAAATCCAGAAAGGAATTTACATGGGGAATGACAACTAAGTTTATGTTTACTTCTTATTGGTATATTTTCTAAATAATTATTAATATTCAAATAAATGAATTTGGTCCTGGTTTTCAGAATACATTTTATATTGAATACATTTCTTTTTTAATTTTTAATTTTTTTTTAAATTTTTTATTTTATTTTTATTTTTTTGTGAGGAAGATCAGCCCTGAGCTAACATCCATGCTAATCCTCCTCTTTTTGCTGAGGAAGACTGGCTCTGAGCTAATATCTATTGCCAA